>NW_028121403.1:0-257968 GCF_965183815.1 Platalea leucorodia
TCTTGCCTCAGGCTCCTCCTCCTCCTCTTTTCTTCACCTGACACCCTTTTGCCTTCTCCTTTGCCTCCTTCTCTTCCTCTTCCTCCTACTCCTTCCTCTTCGCTCCTCTTGCCTTTTCCTCCTCCTGCTTTCTCCCATTGCCTCTTCTTCCATACTCCTCCTCCTCTTGCCTCCTACGGCACCTTCGCGCCTCCACCTCTTTGGCCTCCTCGCGCCTCCTCCTCCTTCTTCTCCTCGCGCCTCCTCCTCCTTCCTCTCCTCTTGCCTCCTCCTTCTTTACCTGCTCTCTCCTGCTCTGCCCTCTTCGTGCCTCCACTTTTGCCCTGCCCCGGTGCCTCCTCTTGCCTCCCTTGCCTCCTCTTGGTTCCTCCTCCCTTGCCTCTTGCCTCCCTTTGCCTCTTGCTACCTCTGCCTCCTAACACCCCTCTGCCTTTCTCTTCCCTCCTCTTGACACGCTCTTCTTCTCCACCTCACATGCCTCCTCTCCTCAACTCTTGACGCCTTTTGCCTCCTCTTGCCCCCACTTCCTCAGCCTCCTCTTCTTTCCTCTGCCTTCCTCCTCCTCCTCCTGCTCCTCCTTTGCCTGCTTTCTCCTCACTCTTCTTCTCTACTCTTCAGCCTCCCCCTCTTCCTCTTGCCTCCTCTTGCCTCCTCTTCCTCCCTCTTTTAGACTCTTGCCTCCTTCTCCTCCTCTTCCCTTCTCCTCCAGGAGGAAAGCGGAGGCAAGAGGAGAAGGAGGGAAGAGCAGGCAAGGAAAAGCAAGCAAAGGCAAGAGGAGGGGGGAGAGAAGGCAAGAGGAGGAGGAGGCAAGATGAGGCAAGAGGAGTGAGAGGTGCGAGGAGTGAGAAGGAAGAAGAGGCAAGAGGCAAGAGAAGTAAGAGGCAGAAGGAGGAGGAGGAGGAGCAGGAGGCGCGAGGAGGAGGAGGAGGAGGCAAGTGGTGGGAAGAGGAGGAGGAGAAGGAGGCCAAAAGGAGGCAAGTGGAGGAGGAGAGCAAAGGAGGCAAGGGAAAGCAAGAGGAGGAGGAAGAGGAGAAGGAGAAGGCAAGAGGAGGCAGCAGGAGGCAAGAGAGAAGAGGGGAGCAGGAGGCAAAGGCAAGAGGAGGCGCGAGGAGGAAGACGCCATTGCCTTTTTTCCTCTTGTTTCCTGCTCTTGCCTGCACTCGCCTCCTCCCTCCTCAGCTTCTTTCCTGTTGCTCCCGTTGACTCTGCCGCCTCCTCCCTCCTTCTCCTACCACTCCTCTTCCTCTGACATCTTCTTGCCTCCTCTTGTGCCTTACGGTGTCCTGTAGCCTCCTTCTCTTCTGCCTTTTGAAGGTGTCAGAGCTGAGAAAGCCCCTGGGAGAGGCGGGGGAGAAGCTCTTCTCCCGAGATTTGCCAGCGACTCTCCAGAGCATCCCTGTTCCAGCCCAGGAGATGCTCTGTGTGACAAGGGAAGGTGCCCATTGGCCCCATGTATTAGGCCCTGTAGGGCTCCCACCAGGGTCCTTTGACCCACCCATCCTCCAGCTGCTGGACTTGCTGGGGTCCCCAGGCTGAGCTCTGCAGAGGCCGCTGTCACCCGGGCTGTGTGGGAGGTGTTGGCTTGGGCCTGCCGGGGCCTCTGTGAGGGGAGAGCAGGGGCTGCCCTGTGCCAGTCCCAGCCAGTCCCAGCTGGTTCCTGCGGGTCATGGGCGTGGGCGTTTCCAGAGCAAGTGCCAGGGCTTTGTGAAAGGGGGCCTCGTCGTGCGCAGACGCCATTGTGACGGGGGTCCCTGCAGTGACCGTGGGGGTATTAAAGGAAGGAGAGCCCTGAGGTGCCCACTCCCAGGAGAGCACCTCCCTCAGGAGGCAGCATCTCCCCTGGGTGCCCAGGGCAGGTCTGCGGCAGAGGACGCCAGAGACGCCCATGGACAAGGAGGCGAACGCCCACTCCCAGCCCGCCAAGGGGCTGCCGAGCCTGCGCAAGAGGCACCGGGTGCGGGACGGGGCAGGAGGGAGAGGCCGGTGGTAGGAGGGGGCCGCACGGAGCTGCCCTGGGGCCAGGGCCGGGCTTGCCAGCACTGTGGGGGCTGCTGTGCCAAGGCAGCCGCCTCCATCCCATGCCTCCTCCTCCTCCTGCCCGCAGGTGGGCTGCAGGCAGCCACAGGCAGCGCCGCAGGGCAGCCAGAGCCAGGCCTCGTCCCTCCGTGGGGACAGGCTGCCACAGCTCCCCTGCCCAGGGAGCTCGCAGGCCGCTGGGAGCCTCCACGCACAGGTAGGGAGCCCCAGGGAGACGGGGCTGAAGGTCTTCCCGCTGCCCTGGGAGCTGGCAGGGGAGCCCGGCCGCAGGAGCTCTTCCAGCAGGGGCGTGGGGGCAAGGGCCACGCTGACACGGCCTCTCTTCTCGCCTTCTCTTGCAGACGGACAGCCTGGCGCGCAGGGTGGCACTGCCCTGCAACAGGGAGATGCAGGAGGAGACAGTCCGTCTGCCAGCCTTGCCGCCTCTCCCCAGGCAGGCAGCAGCACCCGGGCACGCCCCCGCAGCTTGGCCACCAGCAGCTGCCAGCACCCGCCACAAGCTGCCTCCTCTGCCAGCAGCACCCTCTGCATCTTCTGCCATCAGGGAAACGGCCATCAGCACCCCAGCCAGCACCCACAGACAGCTTGTCCCATCTGCTCCGGGCTTCTGCAGTGACTGGGGCAGAGCTGTGGGGCTGGCAAGGCGGGACCGGACACAGAGCATGGCTGTGGCCAGGACAGCAAGAAGAGACGAGGGCTGGGTGGCTGATGGTGGCAAGGCCCCCCCAGCTCAGCCCGCATCTTGTCCCCATGCACGTGGGGCCACCGATGCTGCTGGCAGGGCCCCTGCGCCAGCTTCCCCGCGCTGGGACGCGGGGCCAGGGCACTGGGGATGAGCAGCAGAGTATGACCCAGCAATGGCGGCGGCACGCAGCCAGCACTGCCTCCATGACAGGTGGTTGCGGGTGCACCAGGAGGCTGTTGCGGAGCATCTGGCTGCCCTGTCCATCGAGATGGAGCTCCAGGAGCTGGAGAGGAGCTTCCTGGCCCACACCGGGCACAACCTGGCCCAGCTGAGGAAAGCCGGTCCTGCAGCAGCAGCAGGGCGGCCTGGAGGAGAGCGAGCTCCAGCAGCAGGAGGACGAGGAGCAGCCTTTCTCCCTGATGTGATTGGGGCAGCTCAATGTCAGACCCAGGCAGGTGAGCGCCAAGGACGGCATGGGACGGGACAGGGGGATGAGTCTCCCTCTGCCTGGGGCCAGACGCTGCGCCGCACAGACGCAGCCCCATCGTCTCCCACATCCCCATCCCAGCAGCCGCTGCTGGCAGGTCCCCAGCAGGCATTTGCTGGTGGAAGCCAGGCTACCTTTACAAATCCCCCTCTCTCCTTTCTCATCTGCAAGGTGAACTCATTTTACAACTTGTGGCAGCCAGAGCTGACATGCACGCCGCTCCCAAAGGACGCCACAAGCAAGCAGGACGTGCTGGAGTGGCTGGAAGCCCATGCCCCCAGCACACAGTGGGTGGGGGCAGCACGGGGGGAAGTGCTGCAAGAGCCAGAGGACAAGGCAGGGGCCTTGGCTGAGGAGGACGAGTCGGAAGACGACAGCGACATAGAGCTGTCCCAAGGGGAAGACATCACCACCTACAACCCCTGGGCCAACCTCTTGCTCCCAGAGCTCTTCCAGGAACGAAGACAAGACACCATCACCCACAACATCTGAGTCAACCCCTTGGTCCCGGAGCTCTTCCAGGACCCCCACACTGGTCCCCAGGAGAGGCCTGGCTGGCGCAGCAGCATGGGCACAGAGGCAGCAGGAGAGGCAGCCGGCGACTGGCAGAGCATGTCTCCTGCCCCAGCGGCTGCCACGGACGCCGAGCCAGCAGCTTCTGCCCTGGCCGGAGCTCCTGAGGAAGAGGGGCACCACGCACCTCTCCCTCCCATGGCACAAGAGGAGGCAAAGGCACCAAGCTCCTCCTGTCTTTGGTGAGCAAGCCACTGCAGCACAGGCAGAGCGCCAGGCCCCTGCCCCGCGCGCAACCCCGCAGCCTACGTCACCACGCTGCAGGACACATCCCAAGGCATCGGGAGCCATGTCCCAGGCGAGGTTGCGGCTGCGATCCAGGGACCCAGCCAGCAGCCAGTGGAACACTGGGACCTGGCACAAAGCATGCATGCGGCGACGGCAGCAACAACACCTGCCGCATCTCAGGACACCGAGTCTGCCTCGGCTGGAGAGCCTCAGGGAGAGGCCAGCACAGCCCCTCTTATGCCAGCGGCACATGAGGATGGAGAAAAGATGGCATCTCCCATGTCTGGAGACAATCAAGGAGAGGCCAGCAGAGCCATCGTCTCCCCGGCAGCGCACGAGGCTGAAGTGGCGTCTTCATTGCCTCAAAACCTTCCGGCCGACGCTGGCACACCCCGCCTTGCCCCAGCAGCAGACGACGAAGGAGAAGCAGTGGCTTTTCCCTTGGCCTGGGACCCTTGGCACCAGGTGAGCCAGGACTGCCAATAAAGGCTTGAAAGTGGCTTGCTGAGCACTTCTGCCAGCTCCCTCAGTGCCCTTGGGTGGATCCCATCCGGCCCCATAGACTTGTGGGTGTGTAAGCGGTGTAGCAGGTTGCTGACCATTTCCCCTTGGATTATAGGGGCTTCATTCTGCTCCCCGTCCCTGTCTTGCAGCTCAGGGCACTGGGTACCCCGAGAACAACTGCTCTGATGATTAAAAAGACTGAGGCAAAGAAGGCATTAAGTACCTCAGCCTTCTCCTCATCCTTTGTCACTACGTTCCCCCTGCGTCCAATAAAGGATGGAGCCTCTCCTTAGCTCTCCTTTGGTTGTTAATGTATTTCTAGGAGGAGCCAGGACCCTTGGCCGAGGAGGAGGAGTGGGAAGACGATAGCGACGCAGAGCTGTCGCAAGTGGAAGACATCACCACCCACGACATCTGGACCAACCTCTTGCTCCCAGAGCACTTCCAGGACCCCCACGCTGGTCCCCAGGAGGGGCCCGGCTGGCCCAGCAGCATGGGCACAGAGGCGGCAGGAAAGGCAGCCAGTGACCGGCAGAGCACGTCTCCTGCCCCAGCGGGTGCCACGGACACCAAGCCAGCAGCTTCTGTCCTGGCTGGAGCTCCTGAGGAAGAGGAGCACCGTGCACCTCTCGCTCCCGTGGCACAAGGAGAGGCAAAGGCACCACCAGCTTCTCCTGTCTTCAGCGAGCAGGTCTGTGCTCCTGCTCTCCCCATGCAGATGGCCTCCGAGCACAGAGGCGACACACAGCCCTCCTCTGGCTGCAGGGATGTGCCCGAGGATGACCCAGGTATGTCCCCAAGCCGATCGCCGCCACGGCGAGGGCAGGCCTGGCCCGGCCATCCCAGCAAGCGGCACCCAGGCCAGGCTGGCAGCACTGTGCGCATGGGGGCTGGCCGTGCCCCAGCCACCCCTCCCTGAGGAGAGCCCTTGGTGGCGGGGGGCAGGCAGCAGCTTGCCTGTCGCCCACCCAGCCCCTCGCCTACAGCTCTCCTTCTCTCACAGGCATCACCGCCCTCCCGCACAGCCTGGCTCGACGATGGCCCTCCCTCTTCAGGAGGGCCCTCAGGGCTCTGCGCAGGGCTTTCCGTTGTCCCTGCCTCGCAGGACAGCAGGACCAGGAGAACCCCGCTGCCAGCGCCAGGCGGGTCCCCAGAGATGGCGGCTGGCCCTGAGCCTGCACAGCGCCCAGAGGGAGTGGCACAGGGAGGCACGCAAGGGACGGGTGCATGGATGGCGCCCCAGGCATTCAGCTGCCCTGAGGCCATCGTGCTGCCAGCCTCCGCTCGGCCATGGACACCGCCTGAGACCAATAAATGACAACAATTTTCCCCCAGTGCTCGTCTGTGCCTGGTCCATCTCAAGAGAAAGATGGGTGCAGGCAAGGCCCATGCCGGCAGGCAGAGCTGGAGAGCCCCAGTGCTCCCCCTTCTCCAGGCTGAGGAGAGCCTGCGCCCTCGGCCTCTGCCTGTGCCTGCAGCGCTCCAGCTCCCAACCAGCTGGGGCCTCCACCGGCCTCACTCCATGGTGCCCGTATCTGCCTGGACCAGGGCAGCCCCAGCCCGCACCCGATGCCCAGGCGCAGCCTCCCCTGGGCCCAGCGGCACAGAGGAACCCCTTCCCCACTGTGCTGCCCGCACCCTTTCTAGCACAGCCCGGGCTGCGAGACTGCCCTTGCTGCCTGGGCACGCTGCCCACCCCTGCCCACCTTGGCCTCCAGGGCGTTTCCCGCAGCCACTGCTGCTCTCCAGCCACCCGGCCCGGGTCCCATCTCCTGCAGGGCCTCAGCCCATCCCTGGGCCGGTGCTTGGCTTTTGCTAGACATCTGGGGTCCCTGGCCCCCCGTTCCTCTGCCCCAGCTAAGTCCCTCCCAAGAGCTGCCCAGCCTCCAGCACCGCCACTGCCACCCCCAGTGTGGGGCCCTCCTTGTCCTGGCTGACAGCATGATCCTCGCACGCTCCACCTCCAGAGGAAAGGCACTGAAGAAGAGCACCCCGTGAGGGCCCTCCCCAGTAAGCAGCCACCAGTCACACTCGGGACACCGAGCGACACCACCCCCGAGCGCCACCAGCCCCGGAGCCCAAGCAACCGGGCAATGCACCACCCACCCCTGCCGCTGGTCACAGAGCCTCCCCTCTCTGATTGGTCCCACGGCCGGGGGCAATCCCAGAGGGCCTCAAGCCTGTCTGGCACCATTGGTCTGGGGAGAGCCCAGCTGGCTCTTCCCCGTCCCCTGCTCCTTCAGCGGGTCCCAGGCAACGACGTCCAGGAGCGCTTGTGCCAACACCTTCCCGGGGATGGAGCAGCCTGGAGGTTCTCCCACCGCTCCTCCGTGCCCTTCTGCAAGATGGCTCTGGCAGTTGCTCAGGTTGCCAGGAGTCTCCCCAGATCAGCAGGCCCTTCAGGAGAGGAGCAGAGCGTGGCTTGGCGCTGGCACGGCACAGCTCCCCCCAGCCCTGGGATGCTCCCTAGCCAGTCACACATACATTTGGGAAATGGTTTAATTAATATACTGAAAGGATCACTGCCGGCCCGAGCTGGAGTTCACCCGCTGCTCTGCTTGGCCGCCAGCCTCTTGTCTCTCTCTTCAGCAAAGGTCAGGCAGATGCCCTTTCCACAGGGCAGGGAGATCCACGGCTTGTTGCCCTGCACGAAAGGAGAAGCAGTCACCTCACATCATGAAACCCAGACAGAGGCAGAGCTCTCCCTCTCAGGGGGAAAAAGCAGCGGAAGTCAGCCCCTGCCCATGCTGGGCCACGTACACATGGCCATGGCAGAGATCTAAAAGTAACCGATTGAATGAAGAAGTCCTTAATTTTCTCATTCTTTTTCTCCCTTCCTTTCTGTCTTTCCTGTGTGCCACTGAACTATTTTCTCCTCTGTTCATTTCAAACCTCAGTCTCATCAAATACTTCCCAGCCGTCAAGTCCTGAGCCAGTAAAGCCCTGTGGGAAGTCGGCACTCTTCCAGTTGGCAGAGGTAAAGTTAGACCCATTAGCGTCACAATGGGAAGATGTGTGTATCTTTTCCCCTGTAACTCTATAAACTATGAGTCTATAAACTGTCACTGAACCAGTGCCTGAACCTGATGTGGCAGGTGCGCTGTGAGGTTGCCGCTTTCCATCTGGCTGTGCAGCCGAGGGAAGGAGTGAAAAGCCAGGTCCCTGGCTCACATTTAGTCCGGGATGCTTCATTGCACAGGACTGTCCAACCTTGGGCTGCTGCAGGCACAGCTATGGTTTAGGCACCTTTGCAACTAGGTATCCGGGTGCTTCCAAAGCCTATGGAGCAGAGAATGTCCATTTTATTTCTAGGTAATAGCTCACTGAGGTGCCAGCATACCTACCTGTCTCATCTCTTGAACGACAGTCAGTGTTCCAGGTTCTTCAGCATCTTCACCTGCAGTGTCAAATGCTGGCTCTGCCGAATTGCAAAATTCCCTTGGTTTTAACTGGGCTGAGAATTTCCCTGCAAAGCAGAAAGAATGAGGAATAATGAGTGAGAAAGAATGACCATCAATCTGAGGAACAAGAAGAGCAGCAGCAGTGAAGACAGACTGGGCCATTCCTTTTCTTCTTTCAGATCAGCTAAATGATGAAGTTGATCTCTCTAAGTTGGCTCTACGTAGAGCTCCATGGGCTTCATCGTTTCTGCTTAAGCCATGCCAAGTATTCTGCTGACTTCTAGTCCCGTTGTCAAAATCCAAACAAGAAGAGCAAATCAAATAGTCAAATTAAAACAATCTTGAGAAATGCAGAAAACTTGGTCAAGACACTTAATGACTGAAGGAGTAGAATGAGAGGGAGAGAAGCAGTAGGTCAGGATGCTTCACACCATACAGCAAACGTCAGAAGAAAGGCTGAACAAAGGCCTACTGTATCAGAAAGGACGGCATACAGGATATGGAAAGGATACAGATATTTCCCCTCCCCTAAAATAAAACATGATGGTTTAAAACTGGCAAGCCGAATACACGCACAGACACACGCACACACATACACAGAGTTGTTCTGTGGAACTCTTTGCCAAATGCTCGGGCACTTACACAACTGATTTAAAAACCAGAGAAGAAAACAAAACATTTCTGTGATAAGAACAATGAAGAGATGCACAAGTTGCATTAAAGGAGATCAAAGGAACAAGCAAACCACCAGCTCCTTTGCATGGGGGATGTACAGTCACGCACAAAGAGTCACGCATGCCCACAGAGTCACTGCCTGCCTGAAGGCACCCGCTGGGGAGGTTACCGATCCCTGTGCGCTACAGAGACTCCTTGGAGGCCTCCGGTGCCAGGCAGTGCCAGGGACAGGCTGTTGGACCAGACGGACCCCGTGTTTGATGTGTTCTGGCAGCTCCTGCGTACTTGGAGCTAAGCACTGACACGGATATGAAAGGCCCATGGGGACTGTAGGTGGCTGTTTTGACAGCAGTACCAGCTTTTCCACATGTCAGAGTGGGCACCTGAGACCCGGACAAACAATGGTTGACCTCCTTGAGGGCTCAGTCAAAGGGCTCCGTACTTTTTGCGTTAAGCTTCTTCTATTTTCCACAGACAATGCAGCTTCAAATGCTCAACTGAGAAATATCAATCCAAGCAGAGCAAATATGTGCTCTCTCATTGCTTGGCAGCAATTTGGGGATCCAGGCCAATCGTTACCAGTCCAAACGAAACAGTTTAACATCTCTAGTGCTGCTTTTCTTCCAGTGCACAGGCAAACTGCTTAAAGATCGTGTTCCAGATTTGCTTGGGTATAGGATACTAGAAAAAAGAAATCGATTACCACAAGGTGACTGAACCCCTAGGTGAATAAGGTCGATGTAAAGGATGTAAAATGTCCAATAATGATTGCCAGAGTGAAATTTCTGGGTCAGCATCTACAAAATTAATTATGAGCAATGTTCATGTTCCTACATTGGTTTTTTTCAATGGGCAGGGCACTTCTCACTGATGGAGGCTTTCTTTAAGGAACATTTTAATTTTTCTTCCATTTTTAAATACTATGACTCCAAGCACTCAAACTGTGACGTGCCCAAGAGGAGAAACTGTCCGACCAAGATGGAATGAAACATTTCAACATTTTAAAATTCAGTTTCCTCAGAAATTTTCATTTCAGGAAAACAGAAGGCTGTTTTGACTCCTCACGCTGATTTGGGATGAAAAGGAGATTTTAAGTGGAATTTTCCTGGTGATGTAAATTGGAAGTTTGGACAGCTCCCTGCAACATTAACATAGGGATCAGATGGGATTTTAAACTTCTTGCTGCCCTCCTGCGGATGAAATGAATCATTACTTCAGTAACAACGGGGGGGAAAAAAACCAAAGCAGGGAAATAACTGCCTTAGTAGAAGGCAAATTCCAGAGAAATTCATAAGATCGAGTGTCTTGGCACATGAATGCTGATACTGCTCCTCAAGAAAACTGTTGAAACCAGGCAAATCAGATGGAATCTCTGTCACACTTGTCTGTATAATGTAGACAACAGTTTAGCAACTGAAAGGGTGGCTGTGAAGCTAAGGGTAATAAAGTCTATTAAAATCCTTAGAAGAAAGCCAGGCAAAAGTGCAAAACATTTTTATGGAGCACACTGATGCTAGACCAAGCTTGTGATCAACCAACAAGTGCCAGGGTGACAGGAACCATGGGACTTGATCTAAACAGCCCCTACAGCTACTCCCATACACAGCTGGGCTACCATAGAGGATGTGGAATAATTTTCAGTTCTCCTTTTCGGTCACCATAGCAGAGGATGGACAGGTTGATTAGAAATCCATCTTGAACCTTAGATCCAGGGGATTCCTGCATTTAGAGCTCCTGTCAAATTGCTTTGTCACAAGAAGATGAAGAGAAATGACACAAGATGTTACACCGGACATTAACAACAGGGGAAAAAAAGAGAGAAGGAAAAACAAACCAGAAGGTCTTTACCACAGGCAACTAACCTGTCTGCGAAAAATAGCACCTGCTTTCTCTTTGTAGCTGTTAGCCACTTAAGCCCCCTTTTCTAAGACAACCTCCCTTCTACATTTGTTCTTTCCAGTCCAAAACATCTTGAGAGGCAGCCTCACCTGTAACACACTTGGTATTATGCAAAAAGACAGGACGGTCCAAAATTGTCCAAATTTTTGTCCAGAATTGTAAATATTTCTTTAAAGCAGATGGTGGCATTTAGACCGCAAATCCTGAGTGCAAGCCTGTAGGTCTTGTGTTCCCAGTCTCTTTGACACTGCTCAGAGTCTCATGCAGACCTGTCACCATGTGGTTGAGGTGTGCTAAAACACAAATGGAACTCCATCAGTTTTCTGGGGCTGAAGACCATAGAATCATCGAATCATCGAATCATTTAGGTTGGAAAAGACCTTGAAGATCATTGAGTCCAACCGTTAACCCAGCACTGCCAAGTCCACCACTAAACCATGTCCCTAAGCACCACATCTACACGTCTTTGAAATACCTCCAGGGATGGGGACTCAACCACTGCCCTGGGCAGCCTGGTCCAATGCTTGACAACCCTTTCAGTGAAGACATTTTTCCTAAGATCCAATCTAAACCTCCCCTGGTGCGACTTGAGGCCATTTCATCTTGTCCTACCACTTGTTACTTGGCAGAAGAGATCGACCCCCACCTGGCTACAGCCTCCTTTCAGGTAGCTGTGGAGAGTGAGAAGGTCTCCCCCCAGCCTCCTTTTCTCCAGGCTAAGCCACCCCAGTTCCCTCAGCTGTTCCTCAGAAGACCCTTCTTTGGACACCCTCCAGCACCTCAATATCTTTCCTGCAGTCCAAGGCAACTAGTTAAAATCAACTTCTCTTAGTCCTGAAAGAGCATTCAACAGTGGAAAGCTGTTTGCATTCCTGTAATGGGTTTTACATTTTTGTCCTAATGATCCTTACACACTTGCAGGTAACCCTTTAGGTCATGACAGCATCACGGAGCAGGGCTGCACCCAAGGGGTGCACACACGGGGCAGAGAGTGAGAAGACGCAGCCAGATGGTTAAGGAAAGGTTTCATCAGAAGATGGGAGCAGAGAGGACAGGCTGCGGTGATCCAGTGCAGGGCTCAGCCAGACAAGCGCGGGGCCCGGCCCCACTGGACTCGCCACCAGCCCCTTCGCTACGCTTTTCTGCCCACCCCTCTCCGCTCCCCTTGCCCCACAGAGTTCGGACCATTCCCGCACCCACCCAGCCCTGGGCTCTGCCCCCCACCCTCACCCCTGCTTCCCAACCCTTGCTGTGCCAGGCCTGCCTCTCGGTTTCTCCTTTTTTACATTCAAGAACAGACTTTCCTCCTGGAAACACAGGGCTATCTCCCTTATCAGCTCAGGATCTCTTTCAGCTCTCCCCTGACCAAGCAAGGCACTATGCTGCATTTCCAGAGCTGCCAGAACTACTCATAAAGCCCAGAGGCAGAAGCTCAAAGGTGCAACCATTTACTAGCTGCTCCTCAAAACACTCTCAACAGAGAGAAGACTTCTCAGAAATGACCATGCCTGATCCAAGGAGGCAACTCACTCAAATTCACTCCGGCTGACTCTAGCAGCGGGAGTAAAACTCGCCGTCATGTAGAACAGATTAATTGCATTGAAATGACAGAGGGCAGCGTCATTAAGTTAATTTGGCATGTAAGCTCTTTGGCAGCCCTCTTTTTTTTTAATTATTCTTTTGGACTATGCTGTCCTCTTGCTACACAAGTGGATGCACACACTGTACTGTCTGCATACTGGTTAGCTCCCATACTTCCCAGTTACTTCCATGCATCTCCCCACAGTTTTCTCAGATCTGCTGCCGCAGTCAAGTCACCCCTTCTAATGTTGGTTTCGGTTCCAGGCTGTAGCACAGTGAGCGCCTGTGATGGATCCCTCTCCTTCTGAGCCCGCTTCCTCAAGGTTATTCCCACCTTGAAAACAACAACAGAGAGAAGTTCACTCTTTGTGTTATGCTGGTAAAATTACGAACATTTCTGATTGGAGAGCTCTGGCTAAGAAGTTCACCCTAACTACAAGAACATTCCTTTCGCCTAAAAGCTAGCAGTCTGGCATGGTTTCCAGCTGCCCACCTCTGAGCTAAGGTAACACCGCCTGTGCCGGTGTTAAGATTCCTTCTTAGAGTTGTGGCAGGTAGCAAGCTGCTTCAGGAGTCCATCCCTCCCAGGGGTGGATACCTGCCTTTGTTAACACTGAAGCCATGGCTTTTCCTCACCTCATTCCTGTTTGCTGAACTGGTACGTAGGTCTGGTCATTTGTGAAACCAAGCTGCAGCTGGATGGCCATTCACAGACAGGCTCCAATCCAGAGGGTGAAGGATCTGAATGTCCGGATGCCACAAACCCGTCTCCAGAGAGCTCCTTAAAACAAAAGAGGGAAAAAGCCCCACCGCGGTGGGGAATATCAGAAGAAGTCAAGTTGTATGTTACATTTTAGTACTCAACCAGCTTAAAATCTCACGTGTTACCTCTCCTTAGGCATAAACGGCTTCCTGAGCAGAATGGGACCTTGTTTTCCTGCTCACGTCTTTGCCCTTAAGAAAATGGCTTAGTGTTTTAAGACCACATGTTTGACTGTCACCAGCCATGATGTCTAAACAAGCAGAGGGATAACTTAGAGGCTATTAACATTATCAATTAGCTGAGGCATTACTTAGTAAAACGCACTTTTCCTGGACAGGTACAAATACTTACAGCCATTTGCAGTCCTCAGAGCATCTAACCTCGCAGAAAGTCTTGCCTCTCATGTTAGCTCAGGTATGTATGTTTTCAATCCATTCAGGTTTTTGCCAGGGAGGTGGGGGGGACGGGTTATACCCCCCCCCCAAATACCTTAAAAGCACTAAACTTTTCCTCATTTCCAAATGGGGGAGGGGACAGGCGGTGGAAGGGGGGGGAAGGGAGCAACCAACTTGCAGTCTTAGTTTGTGAAATTCACACCATTTAAATCATAGAATCATAGAATGTCCTGAGTTGGAAGGGACCCACAAGGATCATCGAGTCCAGCTGGTGCCCCTGCACAGGACAACCCCAAAATTCACACCATATATCTGAGGGCATTGTCCAAATGCTTCTTGAATATTGTCAGGCAGAAAGAAGAC
The DNA here is from genome assembly GCF_965183815.1 of Platalea leucorodia. Lineage (NCBI taxonomy): Eukaryota > Metazoa > Chordata > Aves > Pelecaniformes > Threskiornithidae > Platalea > Platalea leucorodia. The sequence goes on from NW_028121403.1 coordinate 13,592, forward strand.
TTAGCAGAAGAGACATGAGGAATCTGTGAAGGTATACTGTTTGAATACAGCCTACTGTCAAAGGTGCGGCACCATCCACTTTTCACAGGTCCGTGGAGGCTTCTCCCTCAGTAGCATACGGATGTCATGGCCAATGGAAACGGAAAACTTCATCTCCTCCTCTAGATACAGCCAAGAAAGACAGAAGCAGCATCTACCAGCCACCAGCGCCTTCTAAAACAGTACTTAACACAAAGACAAACTCAATATATTCTCAGCCTAGCAGAGGTGCAAGTTAGATAGCATTTTTTTCTTTTTTAACACTTTTGTGGACATCCATTCTTCTAATACGAAGACCATGTTTCACCACATAGCTCACTTGGAAAGAGCTATTCATGCCAAATCAAATAGCTTAAAAAGAGTGGGAGCAGAACGTCTATGACATTTCACTTTTACACCCACAAAATTAGCCAAGAGACAAGGAAAAATTAAAACCCTGCAGCTGCGAGTACGGTTTTAGGCAGGGTCTCTGTGACAATTACGCCTTTACGCCAGGCAAAGAGTGCGCTGGGACTTGTAAGCTACATCAGTCGCACGTTGCAACAAGCAACTCTCCGGTTAATCGCATGCTGAATTCAACAAAAAAAATCAGGGGAAACCCCACCAAACCCACAGAAACCAAACACAGTTGGTTCTCTCCTCTGGTGGGAGCCAACACAAGTCGGTCACCACAGCCCTGGCCAAGAGACCGTCCATAACAGAGCTTGGTTCTGCCCAAGGCATTTTCGACACCCTCTACCCTAACCAGAAGAAGCAGAAGCAGTTCCCCAACCACCACAATGTCTCCAAAATGAAAACCATCGGGGGAACGTACCATCGGGCAATGCCTGCAGCTCACAGGCTTCATCCTTCTGCTGCAAGAGCCGAGGACAGCCTGGGGAAAACGCCGGTGTCAGAGGGTGCAGCCTGCAGCCCTCCAGCTACCCCCATCCCCACAGCCCAGGCCGCGCTGCTCCAGAGAGCACAGGCTCAGAAACCTCCTCCAGGGCTGGAGGCAGCGGCCACGTTCCTGAGCCCAAGGCCCAGGGGCTACCACCAGGTCAAATCTGTCACTCTCTCGAACCCCTCGCGCCTCACGTTGGGTCCCACGTTGGTCCAGGGCTGATGCAGGCTGCTGGAGCCTGGTGACCGAGGCCGGGAGACAACCGTCCTGCCAAGCCTCTTCCAGGCCCAGACCCCCCAGCACTGGCCCCGTACTGGCCCAGTCAGACACTGCCCCAGTGGCAAGACACCCCCCACATGGGCAAATCACGCCCAGGGGCAGATACCCTGGCCATGGGCAAATCTTCCCCCCAGGGCAAATGCCCCCACCTCAGGTGCAGCTCCCCCACCCAGGCACAGATACTCCCCAGGGACAGATACCCCTGGGGGCAGAGATCCCCACCCCATGTGTAGCACCTATTTACCGTCTTTCCCTCAAACCACGAGTTTTCTCACTTTAACCTGTATCTTTAACCTGTATCCCAGGGCGCTGGGTGTGGAGCAGGGCTCTGCTGCCTGCAGCAGAGAGCCCCGCTTAGGGCAGAGCCCCGCACCAGGCAGGCTGGCAGCAGGGAGGGGACCCCCAGCCCAGCCCCAGAGAGTGGAGAGGTTCCCAGGGGTGCGCAGGGACAGCCTGGGCTTGGCCCCAGAGAGGGGAGCTGCTGGCCAGGGGTGGTGAGGAGCTCTCTCCTGCTGGGCATTTGATGTCCTCCCTCCTCCCAGCCCTTGGGGAGGTGGCTGTGGGGAGCCTGGCTGATGGCGCCGGGCACGGCCTGGCCCTGTCCTGTGGACGCCGTGCTCTGCTCAGCCCTGGCAGCTGCTGGGATAACGGCGGGATTTGGGGTCTGGCCAATGCTGTCGCACTGGCGAGTGGGCCGTGTCAGGGGCAGAGGCCAAAGGGCTGGGAGCCCGGCCTCAGCAGCCCAGAGGAGGTGGCACAGGGTGCCCCTGGGGGCACAGCTCTTCCCTCTCCACAGGGAAACTTCTCCCCCGGCTCCCGGACAAGGATGTGCAAGCCCAGGGCATGCCAGAGGTGGCTGCGTCTGAACACCACGATGAAACCTCCAGGTTTTGCAGTCCAGCAGGGCAGCTGGGGCTTTGTGGCAAGGACACCCTGCCTCAGTGTGTGCTGTGCTGCCGCGGGCTGCTGAAAAGCCTGGGCGTCAGGCAGCTCTCAGGGCAGTCCTGGGTCCTTTGAGCTCTGCCTTTTCCCTTTTGCCTGCTGAGGGCAAGCGACTTCCAAAGGAGGTGAACAAACGTGAGTTCTTTTGGAGGAAAGCCCAACAGAGGGCTGAAATTCTAAAACCATGATGGGGCCAGGGTGTGCTGAGGGGTGAGCTGTCCTGCACACAGTGGCAGAGCCCCGGAACAACGCTGTTTGCTCAGCACGCTCAGGGTGCTTCCCGTGTGAAGGACACCATGGCCTTGGGCTTGTGCTTCCAGCTTTAATCCAACAGAGCCATTTTCTTGGAGAGCGCTTCACTTCTGCCTGGCTTTGCAGGGCCAGCAGCAGAGCGCCCACAGGGCCCGTCCCCGTTTTGGCTGCTTCCTGGGCGTTCTCAGGATCAGCACGGTCTGAATTGCCAGGGACGAGACCGAGAGTTCGTCATCTTTCTCCAAAAGCTGGAGGGCTGCAAGAGGAGGAAAGAGAACAGAGCTGAAACCCACCGATCTGCAGAGACCCCCACGCATCCCCTCCAGCCCATGCCAGCCCCACCCATCCCTTTCCCTGGCCAGGAGGAGCAGGTGGGACAAAGGCACCAGCTGGAAGCTGCTGCTCAGGAGTGCCCAAAATTCCCCTGAGATGTTCCTCTGCCCTTGAAGCATTTCCCTGCAGCAGGGCAAAGCATGGCAGCACCCTGCCCAGGCTGGGGCCCCTGCCCCACCAGCCCCGCCACGCACAGCACTGCCCCTGCTCACCATTGCAGATCTCGGCCAGCTTCTCCTCGCTCTGGTCCCTCTGGTGCCGTGCGGCAAGCCCTAGGCACAGAGCTGCGTCAGACCTCCTGTTCCCCAGCGTGCTCCCAGCAGCACAGCTCCCGGTTCTGCTGGTTTGGCTGCACACCCTCCTCCCCCTCAGCAGGGTGACCCCAGGAAGGACAGTACCCGAGGCGGGGTGGGACTGAGCAAGGCGGCCACCAAGCCCACCTGCGTGGGCAGGGCTGGGAGAGGGAGGCACAGAGCCCCTGGATGCCCAGGCCCTGCACGGGGCAGCCAGGGCTCTGGCAGCCACAGGGCTGCCCCTTGCCGCCAGTGCAGCGGCTGGGACTGGGGCCAGGCTGCCAAAAGAGGGACCCCAGGGGCTGTGGCTCACCAATGAACCTCACGGCCGCCTCTCGCAAGGGGACCTGAGCATCCTTCAGGTATGGCAGGCTCTGACTCAGATAGTCTTCAACTCTGCTCCTGTCCTGCACCAGCTGGAGAGAGCACAAGGGCATGGGGCTGGCACAGGCCCTCCCCAGTTACCCGGACCAGTCCCTCCTCCCAGCACCCCTGGTCCCCCTCCCACCTCAGGCCATTCCCATGTCCCAGCCAGGAGCCCTGTGGGGCTGAGGTTCAGAGAGAGCCGCAGGCAGAGGCAGGTCTGGAGGTCCTGAGACCCCTCTGTCCCACTGCCAGGGCCCAGGTGCGCTAGGGTCTCGTTCGACATCTTGAGGGTGGGGAGGGGAGAGGGGCCTGGAGAGGAGCCCTTGGGGGGCTCTGTGCTTGGGCGCAGGGAAGGCGGGTGCAGCTCCAGGCTGCGGGCTCTGGGCTGGAGCAGGGCAGGCCAGGCACAGCTGCACAGGGGCACCCCTTGTCCAGCCCGGGCCCTGGGCCTGGGGGTTGTCCTCACCAAGTACTCCCCAATTCTCCAGGTCTGCTCTGTCTGCGTCAGGTGCTTGAGCTGCCTCCACTTCAGCAGCTTTGCAGCGACAAGGAGGGCTTCCTGAGAGGCCTGCAGAGGCGGACAGGGATTGGGGGGATTGTGGACAGGGACTGGGGCTCAAAGCCCTGGCCTCCAACACCTGCAGGGACAGGACTGCGGGGAGCAGGGATGGGAGGGGACCCCACATCTCCATCCTCTGCAGCAGTGCTGGGACCGGGGCAGGGAAGGAGGGCAGCTCTGCCCTGTCCTCTGACTCGGGCAGTTGGAGCCTGGGGTGAGACAGATGCCAAGAGGCCAACTGCCAGCAGCCCTTGCCCTCCCTGATGTCCAGCCCACCCCTGGGCTGGCAACACGCCCTTCCCTGCATCACTGGTCACATTTGAAATCTGTACCTTGGCCACGCTCTCGCTCTCGTCACTCATGCGGAAGAAGAGTGGGAGCAGGCTTCTGCGCACGTTCTCCTTCACCTGCCGCTTGTCGCTCCCCACCACCATCTGTAGCACCTCTTTGAAGAGGCAGATGGAGAGCTCTCGCAGCTGGCTGGACTCCTGGGAGGGAGGAGGACAGGAGGACTTCAGCAACAGCCGCTCCCTGAGCAAGGGCGTCAGCGTGGCTGATGTGAGGGGAGATGCTTTGCAGTCAGGTTCTGCACACAGGAGCCGTGGGCCAGATCTGCAGCCGTGGCTGAATGGGCCCAGGCCCACAAAAGGCCACACATGAGGTTTCCATCAGGCGGTGCCTGTGCCAGCCCCCAGCATTCACCACCAGCCACACCAGCCACACCAGCGCAGAGCTCCCCAGGGACTAGGCTGGCCCTCGGCAACGCCTCCGCGGCACACATCGCCACCTCAGCCTTAGCCCCTTGCCATGGCACCTGGGGAGAACGTCTGGTCCTGCCTGGCAGCGCAGCTGGGGGAGGCCTCGCGGAGCTGAGAGCAGCTCTTGGCCTGCAGGTGCTTTGCCCAGGGGCTGGGCTGGGCCCCAGCACAGTGGGCTCAGGTCACCTGGAGGCATCAGCCTGTCAGGGAGAAGCCGTGCTGGGCTGCAGAGCCCAGAAGCCATCCCCACGAGAGCCCAGGGGAGTGAGGAGGGGAACAGCCCTGCCCAAGTGCTGCCGCAGGGCTGGGCTGATGGGCAGTTGCCCTTGCAGAGGGCCCAGCAGTGGGGCTCAGGCTCCCCCAGCAGCCTTACATCATCAAAGAGCGGCAGGAGCTTCTCCACCAGCTGCAGAGCGGTCAGGCTGGCCTCCCCCCTCGTCATATGACCCAGCACATTTCTGAAGACCAGCAGGGCCTTCATCTTGTTGTCTGTGTTGGCATTCTCCTGGGTCTCCATGATGTCCGGCAGCAGGACCAGCATTTTTCTTGCCTGTAGGAAGCACAGAAATTCCTTCTTGTGAAGCGGCGAAAGACCAGCCTGGCAGAAATGCTCTGGCCGCTAAGCACCAGCCTCCTGTCCGCCTTCCTGGCAGGTGGCACAGGACTCCCAAACCAAAGGCGCAGAAGGCTTGGTAACCCTCCGGGCCTGGAAAGCTCCCCAGGCAGCCACCAGCAGGCCCCTCCATGGCAGCGCTCTGCGGACCCCCACGGCTCGTGCACCGCAGGGTGCGGGCAAGGGCAGCCATCTCCAGGCTGGCAATGAGCAGGCTGTGACCCCTTCATGACAGAGGCCCACTGCCCCAGCCCCAGAGTCAGCCCATAGCATCAGGTGTACCCTGGGCTCTGGCTCATCCCCTCTCTCAGCAGAACGCTTCTTCTGGGGACAGCGCTCCCTCGACTGAGGCAGCTTGGTGCTGGCTGCCTCGGTGTGGAGCAGAAATTCCTGCCTGGCACCACAGGGATGTGCCAGGAGCGAGAGCTCCTGCAGGTGGGTGAGGGAGCCTTTCTCCTTGCGCTGCAGCGGCAAGGTCCGAGCCTGAAGGAGCCTGGGGCCCGTGAAGGGGACAGCGAGGGCATTTGGAGCCGTCACCCCACCTCCTGACTCCCAGCCCAGGCCAAGCCACCGCGTTACCCACTGCCCCAGCCCCAGGCTGCCAACATGGCTTCACTTGACCAGGCCCCGCTCACCGTCTCAGGTCTCTGCGACAGCGTGATGAGGCCTCTGAGCACCAGAGAGAGCAGCACCTGGCTTGGCCGCCTCAGGTACCTCTGGACTTTGTAGAGGCCAGCAAACTCCTCCGATTCAATGTCGCTGGAGGCCAGCAGCTGAAACAAAGGCGGCAGTGAGAGACTGGCAGAGCCCGCAGGGCTCCCTGCTCCGTGTGGCTCCTGGTTCCCACTGGCAGCTCAGGGCAAGGGCACCGGGGCCAGACAGCCCGTCCCGGGGGCAGCTCTGCCCGTGGAGGGCCGCTTGGTGCCCTGCGCCTCGCCGCACACCACGCGGTCCTCTGTGCCGGCTCCTCCTGTCCTCTGAGCATCGGCAGCCTCTTGCTCTCATGCCTCTGAGGAGCGATCCAACAGCAAGAGCGGGCACAAGGGAGGCACGACAGGCGAGTGGTGACGAGTGTCTCTTGCCCCCAACCTTGCAGCCCGCTCAGCCTGTGCAGAGGCCATGTCTCTGCCCCTGACCCAGCCCTTGCCCTGCCTCAGGCTTCCAGTCTGCAGGGCAGGGCAGGGGGGTGCAGGCAGGGGTGAAGCAGAGCACTGTCTGGGCAGGCAGGGGCTGCTTGGGCTGCGTGTTTGTGCACCAGGGCCCAAGCAGCGTGGGGTGGCCCTGCATGGCTGGCGCAGGGGAACCTGCTGCTGGGCAGGTCCCTGCTGGCCCTAAGGGGCTCTGTCCCTGTGTCCTGAAAGAGGTGACCGTTTGGGGGCAGATGAGAGGAGAGGGCTGTGCCAGTTTCCTGGAGAGGCAGGCACAGCCCCGAGGGTGAGCAAGGACTGCTCTGGTCACTCACAGACAAGTGATGGATGCAGGCGTCCTCTGTGCTGGAGCTGAACACCCTGCACAGCCGCTGGTCCTGGAGCTGGCTGAGCAGCTCCCTCAAAACCTTCTTCAGGGTGTGGGGCTGGGAAAGCATCACGTCCCACATGGCCAGAGCAGCACTGCAGGCCCAGAGCGCTCTGTCAGCAGGGCTGCCTCGGCCACCACACTGTGCCCAGGCCAGCCCCACAGGACCCAGGCTGTCCTGGAGCCCTGGCCCTTCCCGAGCCCTCGCCTGGAGTGCCCGGGTCCCTGCCTGGGCAAGGAGGAGGGGGCTGAGGCAGTGTTCCCCATGGGGCAGGGAGGAACCTTGTGGTGGGGTTCTGGGCTGCCTTGGCCGGCTTTGGCTACTGTGCGCCTGGCCGATCCACCAGCGCTAGAAAGCGTAGTGGGGTGGAGGGCCCTGCTCCTCGGGGGTGTCCCGCAGTTGCCCAAGGGTCTGGCAGCCAGAAAGTCTCCAGGCCCTCTCCCCACATGGCACAAGCCCCCGGGGGCTGCTGGGCTCAGTACCTGTCACATGACGGAGAGAGCTTCAAGAGGCTCGTGACCACTTCCCCGGGGCACTGCTCCGTCATCAGGACAAGCAGCAAGTCCAGGCTCTGCCGGGCGGATGCCGTGCTGATGCACGCCATGTTTTCATAGATGCACCTCATGATTCTTGGCACCTGGAAGGCACACAGGTGAGGATGGTGCTGCCACTGGAATGCAGCCATTTCCTCAGCTGCCTCTCAACCTGCTGCCCTTCCCATCCTGCTCTGCTGGCTTCAAATGGCTTCAAGGTGCCTGAGGCACCTGGGTTAGGGAGGGACGGAAGGGGGGGGGAAGGGAGGGAGGAAGGAAGAACACCTGAAAGGGCTCAAGGGCAGGGCAGCCACAGGCCACTTACCTCTGTCAGCCAGGAGGCAGGTTCTCTCGTGGCCACATCCAGGATGCTGCTCGCCTCCTCCTTGTCATAGATGCTGGAGTCTCTCATGGCCTCAATGACCACGAGGACAAGGTCTCTCTTCTCAGAAGGCTGCAGGTATTTTCCAAACGCCTACAGAGGAAGGAAGGCAGGGAAGACATGTCACAGCGAGTGCCCTGATGGTGCTCCTTAGCTGAGCAGTGAGAGCAGCTCTGGAGAGACATGGCCCGGCAGTGCTGGCAGCAGTGCCCGCAGGAAAGCTGGAAGCAGGGGCTGCAGTCACTGCGCGGTGGAGGATGAGAAAAGAGAGGAGGAGGGTTGGGGTGGTGGGCACAGCGTGCCGGCCCTCCAGAGAACCTGGGCTTGCTGGTGGCCAGGAGGGCTGGAGCTGCTGCTGGGACACTGGAGTGCAGCCCCTTCTAGTCCCTGCTCGGGGACAGCAGCAACCCTCTCGCCAGGGACAGTGAGGCCATGCCAGCCCCGCTGACTCTGGATCCCTTTGCTCACACAAGTCTCCTGATGCCACGGACAAGAGGCCCGGCAAGGGAGGAGCTCATTACCATTGTGATGGTGCTGGTGCTGGAAAACCAGGAGGTGTTCTCAGCTTCCCGTTCCCTTTGACGCTGTGGATGCTCTGGATTATCCTCTGGCAGCGTCGTGCCTAAACAGGAGGGGATCAGAGAGGAGTCGGTAGCAGAAGGCATCTTTGCCAACAAGCTTAGCAAATGGTGAAAAGAGCTGTGAACTAGGAATGGCTGAGGAGGGAGGTTCCGACCCACAGTCAGGGGAGGAGGTGGTGGACAGGGGAATAAAGCAAAGGGTGAGAGGCGAAGGGAACCAGAGGGACCTCAGGGATGATGGAGAAGGAGGAGGGGCACCTGCCTCAAGTGTACGTGTGCAAACGCTCACGGCCTGGGCAACTCAAAGGAACTAGAGCTCTGCATGCAGTCACACAAGTAAAACATTGTTGGAAGAACGGAGATGCGGGGGACAGCTCGCAAGGCTGGAGTGCTGCGGTGCACGGCTGCAAGCTCTTGAGGAGAGATGGGGAAGAGGAGGAGGGGGGTGCATCCTATCTGAAGCAGCAGCTCAGATATAGGGGCCGATCAAGAGTCTGAGAGAGCGCATGGGGGTGAGAAGCAGAGGAGAGGCAGTGCTGGTGACATGGTGGTGGCAGCATGTTGCAGACCTCCCCCCTCGGGGAGAGGATGTGCATGAAGTCTTCCTGAAAGCACGTGGGCAAGTCTCCGTGCCTGTCACACGCCCTGATTCTCATGGGGAACTTGACCGTCGTCCCTGAAACCTGCTTGCAAGATGGCAGGACGCAAGCAGTCAGGGAGATTTCTGGGGGGCGTCAGGGACAGCTTCTTGCTGCAGGCACTGGAGGGATGTGGTAATCAATGGTAGCTTTGGCTGTGGGGACCATGAAACAGCCGGGTTCTGAGTGGGGAAGGAGAGCAGCAAAGAAGAGGGGCTGGACTTGTGGTGAGCATTCAGCTTCTGCAGCAAAACGCTAGCAGGGATGCTACGGAAAGCAGCTGTGAGGGGCAGAGGAGGTCGGGGAAGCTGGCAGAGTTTCATGGACAGCCTCCAGCAAGCACAAGACCAGTCCATTGCAATACTCAAGGAAACAAGCAGGCATGCGAGGAGACATCTGTGTGTGGAGGGACGCAGCCCGCCACAGCTTCTCTTACCTTTTTGCTGCAGGAGGAATCTGAAGAGGTGATGAAGAGCATCCAAAGCCCCCCAGCTGATCTCCAAGTTCTGGCAAGTGCGGCAGAGGATGAGACGCCCCAGCAGCTGTCCCAGGATGGGGATACGGATCTCTGTGTGGCAGGCAGGGCTGTCATCGTCTCCTAAATGGGTGCTGCAGACCTGGGCGAGGGAGGCAGGACAGGTAGAAAGGCTGAGGGGCAGTAGCTGCGACCAAAGCCCTGAAGCCCAGAGTCTGCCCAGGGAAGGATCCCCGGGGAGTCACAGCTTTGTAGGGCCCTCCCAAAGCAGCCAGCTGGGCAGCAGGGCAGGGAGAGCTGCTGGGCCTGGGCTCCCGCCGTGCTCCTTGGGCAGTCCTGTCCTGCACAGGACTAGGGGCCGAGATGGCTCCTGGCAGAGAGGGAAATGGGGAGCGAAGAGCCTGGGAAAAAGCAAGGAAGCAAGACGCTGGCTCCAGGGCAGGGCCTTGCTGAATGCCTCAGTCAGTGCCCAGGCTTGCCTCGCAGGCAGCTCTGAGCTGCAGGCTGCTCTGGTGTGCAGGCAAGGGGAGACAGCCTGGCTGTCTGGCTGCCTGGCTCCTTACCTCCACTGAGGAGCAGGTGGCCAGCAAATTGCTCAGCCTCCCAATCCTCCCCACAGCCCTCTCACACGCAGCTGTGCTCTGGCAGTTGACGAAGGTCAGCAGCATCTGGGAGGAGAGAAATTGCTCACGTGCCCTGGGAGCTGGTGCCTGCGCCAGCAGAAGCAGCACTGCTGAAGCCCTGGCTGGACTCGTGCAGTCCTTGTGGCCATGCAGGTGGGCAGATGGCACCCCCAGGGCAGCGTCTGCTCCTTTCTGTGCCCTCCCCCACAACACAGCCCTGTGTCCCCTCTCCCATGAAGGCAGGAGCCTGCCTGGGGGGGTCTGCAATGGGGCAATGGGGATACGGGCCCCTGGGAAGCCAGGAGTACAGAGCTTCAGGGCTGGGCTCCCTGTGCAGGACAGGCAGGTCCCATGTGTCCCTGCCCCAGTCAGATCTGGGGAGGAAAGCACGAGGGACCACGAGGCAGGGGAAGTGCAGCGCCAGCTGCCACCACTGTGGTGCCTAAGGAGAGGGGACAAATGTCTGCCACCGCTTTGGTGCAAGGAAAGCTCTGGGGACGGAGCTGGCCCAGAATTGCCATGGGCAAGGCTTCGCCGTGAGACAGGAGGCTGCTGCAGAGGGGAAGCCACATGGAGTGCAGGCAGGGGACGCCGGGCTCCCAGAAGAGCATGGTGGGCCACCCCTGGCTGCCCCCAGGGAGCTGGGCACCCTCCCTGCAGTGTGCTCTGTGCGTGGCACTGGCGTGGGGACTGTCCACTCTTGAGTGGACACTCCCTTCCCTCCAGCATCAGGAACAGCCCCTGCCAACCCCACTCTTTGCCAATGCCACACCTCTAAGATTGTCTGCAGCTCCGTGAAGCCAGAGGCAGGAGAGCTGAGCACCAAGGTCTGCAGCATGGTGTCCATGGCATCCAGGGTCTGCAAGGAGGACAAAGGGTTGTGGCAGTCTTTCTGCAGTCCCTCTCAGCCCCGGAGATGGATCTGAACTCCCCACACCAAGGGAGGACACCCGCGCTGTCTCGCGGTGCCCAAGAGAGGCCTCGGGGCAGACGAGCTGCTGTCGGCAGAGCAGCCTGCGGCACTGGGCATGGCCAGGCTCACAGGAAGGGGAGAAAGGGATGAGGGCAGGAAAGCAAAGCCAAGACCCTGTCCTGCCTTGGATCTCCGCGTGGCCAGGGAGCAGCCCAGAGGGACTGGGGGCTGCTGTAGCTCAGCCAGCACTTACCTCAAGGTAGAGAGAAGTGTCCAGGCCCCGCATGTCCGTTTTGGGAGGAAGCAAGAAGACGCTCCTGAAGCAGGCCTCTAAGAGGTTTTCCTTTTTGCCCTCCAGCACCATCTTCACTTTGCTGTAAAGAGAGAGAGGGGACGCTGGTGCTGGGAGCGGTGCCTCGATGCCTTGCGCAGGTGGCCATGCACCTCTGGAGCAGGGGTCCCCGGGAGGGATGGAGGGTGTGTAGGGAGCCCTGCCAGGAGGCACCTCCTCCCTCCCCAACATGGCCTGGGCCAAAGGACAGTCCTGGCAGCAAGCCTCCTGCCTCCTGCTTTAGGGAAGAGCCCAGGCATGGCGGGGAGCTGCAGGATCCTTCTGGCCTCCCCTGTGCCCTCCCAACAAGCCACGAGCAGCACAGAGCAGAGGCCCTCCAATGGCACCGCTGGACTCTGCCGGCATGGGGGATGTCCTGGGCCATGGGCTGTGGAGAGGGGCCAGCCAAACCAGGGGCTGGGCAGCTACCTCAAGGCGGCGATGGCAAGCATGGCTTGCTGCCGCACCGCTGTGTGCAGGTGGTCCCTGGGCTCCTCTTCCAGCAGCACCTGCAGAGCACAACCGGCATGGCACCTGGCAGCCACCAGCAGCCAGCGCCAGCAGACCCAGCACCAGGTGGCGGGGCTGGTGGAGACCCTCTGCACCTGCCCCAGCACTGGCCCCCAGAGTGCCCCCTGCCACCCCCGGTGCTGGGGTCTCTGCTGGCAGGGCTTCCCAGCAGCACCCGAGTCCCCTTGGGATACCTCAGTGTCCACGCATGCTTGTCCCTGCCCTCCCCCTGCCCATGTGCCGTCCACACAGCATGCTGGTGCCCGGGCACCTTGCCCCCCTGCCCAGACCCTCACCTTGATATTCTCTGCCAGCTCAAATCTGTGGCAGAACGCATTCAGGCCCCGTGACAAACCCTTGCGCCTGGCAGCTTTGCACAGGGTGCCGATGGTCTCTAGGAACTGCATCTTCTGGGCCTCCTCCTGGCAGCGGGGGGACAGAGAGACAAACGAGGAGCGTGAGAAGGTAGACACATGGCCAGCAGGACTGGAGCCCTGGGGCTGCAGTGCTGCGCAGGAGACCTGGGGGGAGCAGCTCTGCCCAGCCACCAGCCCCCCAGCAGCCCTGGCAGCAGGCAGCAAAGCCGGTGGCCCCGTCAGGAGACGCAGGCACAGCTACCATGGAAATGGCCTCGCTTACCTTTTGTGAGCTCTTCAGAAAAGCCTGGATGAGCTCTACGGCTTCTGTTTCCTCTCGGTACAGAGACCACCAGCTGGGCAAACCAGCCCGGGCACCTAGTAAAGGAGGAGAGCAGGGAGGGCTGTAGAGAGAGGCTGAAGGCAAATGCAAGGAGACGAAGGAGCTCTGCCCTCCGTCTGGCCCCGTGCCCACTCCCCTGGCGCAGTCTCCCTGGGGGTGTCTGGCCTGGAGGGTTCCCGGCAGATGGGCTGCGATGTTGGAGCGCAGCGCGGCGCAGAAAGCCACGAGCGCGCCAGGCTTAGAAACTCGCTTGCAGACAGGCTGGAAAGGTCCCCGTCCGCCACCACCGCTGCCTCCTGCCAGGCCAGCTGCCTCTTGCTGCCCATAGCCCGGAGCAGGAGCCCAGTCCCCTCTGCTCTCTGCCGCCCTGGGGGAGGCTGTGCTGGGGCCAGCTCCCAGCCCCGAGCAGCATTCCACCAGTGCCGTGCTCCCCGCCCGTGGGACCCCCACTGCCGCTGTGCCCGGGAAAGAGGACCCTGGCGTTGATCAGGGTGCAGGCCCCAGCCCTGCCCAGCCCAGCGGGGCCCCTCACTTACCGGTCTGCAGCATCCCGGGCACGCGCACCTGCTGGGGCCTTGGTGGAGAGCTGCTCTCCTGGGGAGCCCGGTTCTCCTCCCAGGCCACCCTGGGGCGGCTGGGGGGTCTCTCCGCCATCCTGTGGGATGGAGGAAAGGGGTAGGAGTGGGGAAGGGGGAAGCTTCGGCGAAATGCCTGGGCACCGCGGGGCTGCCGGGGGTGGCAGGGAAAGATGTGGGCTGTGCTCAGGGGCTCCTCGCCAGCTCCACGCTCCCGCCCTGTCCCGTCGCTGTCCTGCCAGACGCTGTGGGGTGGGGGCTGCAGCTGCATTGACCATATGCAGTGCCACAGGGTGTCACAGAGGCGGGTCACAAAGGGCACCGCTGTGACCCGCCACCCAGGCCGGGAGGGGCAGGGTGTCCTCTGGGGGCGTCACGAGGCCCACTCGCCCCTGGGCACTTGGGTCCTCTTGAGGTGCCCCAAGCCCCACAGTTGCCCTCCTGCTCCCTGCAGACCTCCCTCTTGCTCGGCAGCTCTCCCAGAGCCCCGTCTTCACATGTCCCCAGGACCTTCCCTTCCCTTCAGGGCGCTCCGGAGCCCTGCCTCTCTCCCTTGGCAATGTTAGATGTCTGACATTCAGTCAAGCTTCACACAAGTCCGAGGTTTTGTCGCTTCAGCTCTTCTCTTCCTCCTACCAAACACAAGAGCTCATGCAGTGAAGAGGAAGAAGAAAAGGAAGCATCTTCCCCTGAGTTTGCCCTTTGAGGATGTGGGAACCTTTCAGAAATGGAGATTGCTGTCTTGCTGGTTTTTTCTTGGTCTGGTTTTGGACCGTGACCAAGAACCCCTCCTCATTGCGCTGGGGCTGGCTGACCACCATCTCCAGCCCTCCGTGGCCATCTTCTGGGCCACTCCTCCTGCCTGATGGCCTGCTTGGTTTTTTGCAATACGGAAGCTTCTCCCCTGCAGCACAGCAGGAAATAGCACTTTCTGCTTTCAGAACGGCGGGAAGCCCATTTCTGCGCGGGCTGCACAGAAGTTTTACAATTGGAGTGTTTTGGCCTGTGGGGAATGTTATCTCCAGGCAGGGGTGGCTTATGCTTGGTTTTTTGCAATACAGAAGCTTCTCCCCTGCAGCACAGCAGGAAATAGCACTTTCTGCTTTAAGCTCGGAGCAGGATAACAAAAGGGAAGGCTAGTATCCTGACCGAGTGTTTCTAGCCCAACTGACTTTTGATGTTGCTAATGACATTTACCAATTCTTTGGCAATCTCATGCTAATCTTTCATCATTCCTGTGAGGATGCTACACTGGCCACAGAGCGGAGTTCACCACAGATGGGACGAGATGCTCTCTTCACATTTCTGCAATTTCTGGCACCTTACAATTCACACCCTTCCCTCCGTTCTGAAAATCTCTTTCAGCAAAAAGATGTTTACACCTGCTCCTCTCCTCTGATCGTTGTCGGGTGTTACAACTGTCGACGGAACATTAAGATAGAAGCATAGAATCATAGAATCACTGAGGTTGGTGTCCTGGTTTCAGCTGGGACAGAGTGAATTTTCTTCTCAGTAGCTGCTATAGTGCTGTGTTTTGGATTTAGGATGAGAATAATGTCGATAACACACTGATGTTTTGGTTGTTGCTGAGTAGAGTTTACCCTAGTCAAGGACTTTTCAGCTTCCCACGCTCTGCTGGGTGCACAAGAAGCTGGGAGGGGCCACAGCCAGGACAGCTGACCCAGACTGGCCAAAGGGTTGTTCCATACCATATGATGTCATGCTCAGTATATAAGCTGGGGGAAGAAGAAGGAAGGGGGGGACATTGGGTGTGATGGCGTTTGTCTTCCCAAGCAGCTGTTACGCGTGATGGAGCCCTGCTTTCCTGGGGATGGGTGAACACCTGCCTGTCCATGGGAAGTAGTGAATGAATTCCTTGCTTTGCTTTGCTTTGCTTTGCTTTGCTTTGCTTGCGTGTGCGGCTTTTGCTTTACCTATTAAACTGTCTTTATCTCAACCCATGAGTTGAGTCTCACTTTGACTCTTCTGATTCTCTCCCCCCTCCCATTGCGGAGCGGCTGTGTGGGGCTTAGTTGCTGGCTGGGGTTAAACCACAACACAGATGCTATCGGAATAGGAAACCTGAGCAAAATATGCTCTCTTTTCTAAACTGTCTTGACATTTTGAATCCGTCCCTTCATCTACAGTCCAAGAGGCAGAGAGCTTGAAGGGTGGTTCAGAAATGCCTTCTTTAAACATACAGATCTCACTGGCATCCAAATAAAAGTTGGCTGATTTGAACAGCATCTAAGCGGCTCCTTATCTGTGCCCTGAGAGATTTCTAGAGGTTTCTAAGGTGGGCAGCAGAGAGGACAAACGCTATTTGATGATGTTTCCACTCATGGATCACCGAACCACAGAATGGTTGAGGTTGGAAGGGCTCAGTCACGCACACAGTCAAAAAAGTGTTTTCTGATGTTCAGAGGGAACCTCCTGTGTTTCGGTTTGTGCCCATTGCCTCTGGTCCTGCACTGGGGAGCACTGGAAAGAGCCTGTCTCCATCTGCTTTGCACCCCCCCTTTGGGTGTTGAGACGCATTGAGGAGGTCCCCCTCTCCAAGAGCCTCCTCTTCTCCAGGCTGAGCAGTCCCAGCTCTCTCAGCCTGTCCTCATCGGGCAGATGCTCCAGTCCCTTCATCATCTTTGGGGCCCTTTGATGGACTCTCCCTACTAGGTAGGTGGAGCCCAGAACCAGACCCAGTGCTCAAGACTTCAGATCAGCCCAGTGCACGCAGCAGCGGACCCCCACCCTTCACCTCCTGGCTGAAGCCTGCCTGACCAGCAAAGACTGAAGTATCTCCTTCGGGGAGCATGATAACACCTCACAGAACATCTTGCTACTCTGTCCTAGCTTTTGTGTTTGCTGGAAGTGTAAAGCAGTTTCTTTGGGGCAATTGCGTAGATCCTGCTTGCAAAGCCTCTGCCCGTGGCACAAGACACAACAAAGGCACCCAGCAAGGGCAAGTTACATCAGGCAGCTAAAGGGATTTTTTCAAGAACGCGAAAATGCCAAACAGCTTTTTCATACTGAGCCAAATCTCCATGCTCTTGCACAGTTTTTGCTTGGATTCCCTTCAGCCCAAGCTCAGGGGGAGCTCACTCATTCAAGTCTCTCACCATTTCTTTGCTGGAAGTCTTACTAGGAATAGTACTAGACTGACTGCACTGTTTCTCCTCTGGATTCCCTCTATCAAATTGGACTTTTAGCTGACACTGTGCACGAACAAAGACTATAAAACCTCCAAACCCAGCAACAATCACAACAAAAATACATATCCATGCCGGTCCCTCTGAAAAGCCCCAATGCTCTCCATGGCACTAGAAAAAGGTGGAACCTCTTATTTCAGTTTACCCGCTAACAGCTTTCAGTATTCTTGCTAAAAAGTTTTTTAAAATGGTAAAAAATTGTAAAAAAAGATCTTCAAGCTACAGAGGAATGGTGAAAATGCTTTAAAATCCCTGCTCTCACTATAGAATGCATCAAAAGCCATCTTCTTAACAGACACTATAAAATTTCCTGAGAAGATTGTAGTTCATGAAGGGTCAACATTCGATATATTCCTTACCTGCTTAAATTCACCTAACACAATGCAAGCTGTTCTTTTTCACCACTTGTCAACCTTACGCATGGTTGTTTTCAATCTTTACTTCCAGCAAACAGGATGTAAAATGTGGTGGCTCATCTGTGCCAGAGGAAGCACAAAGAGAAGCTACCATCTTGGCAAAAGACAGAGAGAGAGTGGGACCACTTGAAAAACCAGTGCCCATAAAGTCTGAGAACACCACTTGAAGGAAAGACCAAGTTAACCATCAGGAGAGAGAGCATTTGGAGACCGAGCTTGGGGGAAAGCTTAGGCAGCACCAAAACCTGGCAGAAGTAGTGACCAAACAGCAGAAAAGGTGTGAGGCCCAGGACGCACAGGAGTTGGAGACCGACGGTGACCAGGCCTCCGCATGCTCCGCACATCTCCACCACAGAGAGTGCTGGGACAAACACTGGCGCTCTGTGCTTGCCTCGCCTCCTAAAGCTCCCAGCAACCTCTCTCACTCTTGCCAGACCCCAGCTCCAAAATTAGAAACGTCCAGTGACTTCTCGCACACTGAAGGTGCCAGGACTGAAAGCTGGTGCTTGCCTTCCCTGGGCAGCCCTTCAACAGCCCATCAAACACTGCGGCTCTGCGCTTGCCTGGCCTCGTCATGGTGCTAACACTCTCTCTCACTCTCGCCAGAGCTCAGCTCCCAAATTGGAAACGTCAGCGATTTCTCCCACAACATAGGTGCCAGGCCTAATTGCAGAGAATTAATTCAAGCTCAGTGAAATGATGATTGAAAATGAAACACACGGAACAGCATCCACCATCAAAACACTTTCAGCGGGAGTTTTAACTGCTGCAGAGCTGCAGGCTGATGACCATCACTCTCACAGGACCCCAAAAGAAAGAAGAACTGGCAAACTGTAACTCTACCCATAGCCCATATCTATCTAGCCTTTAAAGGGAGAATAGCTCAGCCTACAGCTCTGAAGGTACCAACCAACCTATACTTCTATATGTGTCTACCTACTCGATGATCTCTCCAGAAAGTCAAATCATAATTACCTTTGAAAGAGGATGGAACTGGGGGTGGAGGGGTGGGGGTGGGGAGAAAAAAGGAATTGCTGGAAGAAGAGGGAAAGTGTAGGCACACAATTAAAAAGAAAGGAGCCCAGATATCCCAAAGGCCAGCTCAGCCCAACTCCCTCTCACTGATGAAAAGCTGTGCAGCTTGCAGGAGAAAACCTGGCTTTGGCACTGGGATGCACAGAGACGTCAGAGTTCAGATGTGAAAGAGCAGAAAAACCTTGACAAGGCTCCTTTTCACTGTCCTCCTACCTGTGTGCGTGCTGTGACTTTCTTGTTTCCTTGAAGTCCTCCCAGACTAACAGGGAAGTGGCTTCTGCCCAGTCCATGTGCCATGAAGAGAACAGTTTTGGCCACTAAGCGGGTAGCAAACAACTGCATCTGCAGAAGGGGCGGCCGCACCTCAGCTTCCGAGATGCCCAAAGCTGCCCTGAGCCCCAGGAGCCCCTGGCGCCCTGGCATTTGCTTGGCCCCAAGGCCCCGCAGGGCCTGCCGGCACGGGGGAGCTGCAGGGACAGGAGGGAAGGACGGTGGTCAGCCCCTGTGGGCAGAGGGACGGGCTCTGTCCTTCCTTCTGGCCGCAGGAGGATGCCCTGGGCCCCGCCAGCACAGGGCGTCTCTCCCCCTCACTGCCCGGGGGCAGCGAGGCCTGAGGGAGGCCCTGGGTGCTGGGCTCAGCACGGGCGCTGGGACCGGGGGCAGAGCCCCGTCTCCTGCCAGCTGCTGGCCTGGCCCATGCCAGCGGCTCCCGGCACACAGCTCCTCCTGCCCAGGGTGGTGGCTGGGGCACAGCCAGAGCCGCAGTTTGGGAAAGCCTTGCCGGGGCCCAGCAAACCCCGGGCAGCTCCCCTCCGGCCCTGCCCCCGCCCCGGCCCCTCGCCCTGCCCCTCCCCTCCCGCCCTGCGCAGGCCCGGCCCCCCCAGCCGCGCCATTGGCCACGGCTGAGCCAATCAGCGGAGCTGGAGGCGGCCTGTCAGTCACAGCTGGGTGGGGCGGGGTCGGAGGGGGCCGAGGCCCAGGGGCCTGAGGAGAAAGGGGCGAGAGCTGGGCCGGGGGCAGCCGGGGCCCGGGGGGAGCAGGGCCAGGGCCGGGGGAGCTGCAGGAGCAGGAGCAGGAGCAGGAGCAGGAGCAGGAGCAGGAGCAGGAGCAGGAGCAGGTATCTGCCAGTGCGGATGGGCCTGGGGGGAGGGACCTGGAGGCCTCACTGCCCACAGGCCGCGCCACGGCCCAGTCCCCAGCCCTGGGCCCGAGTGCTCAGCCCAGGGCCAGCCCCACCAGCAGGGTCAGGGCGGTCCCTGCTGCTGCCCCGAGGGTCGCCAGCCTCAGCCCTGACAGCCGGGGGTCGGTGTTTGATGTCCGCAGGCCAGGGGAAGGCAGAGTGGCCTCCTCTCTCCAGGCGGCTGCAGGCTTTGTAGCAGGCGTGCTGTGGTGGGGACAGGCCGGGGGCCTTTGCTGTCCCCAGGCCTTCGTGTGGGTCTGGTGCTCATGGACAGCCCCGTCTCTGCCGACAGCCTTTGATAAATGGGGATTTCCAGACACGGAGCTGTTTCTCCCTCCTGGTGGGAGCACGCGCCAGGGTGGTGTTGTCAGAGCAGCCGGTGGGGAGCGCTCCTGGTTGGAGGCAGCTCCCGTGGCAGCTGCTTGTGCTACCACCAACTGGTCCCAAAACTTTCTAACGCCAATTTGGCATTTAGAAAGCAGGCATTCTTTATTGCAGCACTGGATGCACGGGGGATATCTCCACCCAGCATGCATGCCGTAGGTCACGCCAGCAAAGTATTTATCAAACTTAAAACGTACATATTTCTTAATTTTCCGAGGTAAGTCATTAATATTACAGTTATTTCCCAGAAATCATTAACATATTTCCCCTCCCACTGGAGCATGTGCTGTTTAATTTTGGGGATTCTTTCGGGGGTCCCTGGTGGTCGTTCTCCTCAAATTCCAGCTGTCCGCTTGTTGACCTCGTTGTTTTTTTCCACCTCATCATGCTGATTTGGCTGTTTCCTTTTGTTAAGAACACAGCTGACACTCCCCAATGTTCAGGGAGTTTCTTGGTTTATGTTCAGACTGCCCATTATCTGTGTTCTGAGCTCATTCTTTCATTCAGAGATTCCTTCTTACCTTACAGGCCTCTCCTCTGTCCTTGGTTTCTGCGGGCATGCTGATTAACTTCCTTCCTAGCTCTACTCTGTCCTTGGTAGCTGTCAGTTGTTGGTGACCAGCTTCTTCTAAGCAGGACTTGATGATGAATGTTTTGAAGCAGGCCTTGGTAATTAACTTCTTTTCTGAATCCCACATGTAACACTTGTGCCCCTCTCGGGGCCCCAAGGTCGGATACCTGCCTTTGCCCCCACCCAAGCTGTGCTGTGGGCTTTTGGGAAATGGGGGTACCGAGGGCGGATGATTTTACCACAGCCGGGAAGGTCCGGTAACCGGTCAGGGACTTTTTGCTTCCTGGTGCTTGCAGTAGCAGGTTATTTTTTTTTTTGCAAATGTATTTTTTCCAAGGAAACTTCACCAAGGAAAGCACAGCGTTTAGCTCTGGTTGCTCTCTGTGTGTATTGTGTCTGTCCTCAGCCAGGCACATGGCAGCTTTCAGATGAGGAATGGGACTACTCCAGGGTGAGGTGAGCAGTGGGGATCCCAGGCCTGTTGTGTTTAAGGCAATCAGGTGAAAATGTGCAGTTAGAGCTGCCTGTGTTGGTTACCCCTTTGATTGTAGTGCTCCCCTCTAGTTCTCTGTAATCCTCACTCCTACGAGTCGGCTGCATCGGGTTTAAATTTCTGTAAGTTGATGCTACGTTTTGCAACTGTTTCGACTTGATTCTTCACAGGTTTGAAAATTCCCTGTTCAGGTCTCTCTGCTTTCTTCTCCCCTCTGTCCCACAGAACTGTATGTGCCTGCAGGGGCTGCAGAATCTGAGTCTGCTCCCCATGGTGAGGAAAACATGGACATGAAAAAGAAATAGATAGTGATTCTGAAAAGACCCCTTTCTTTGTGCTCATTTTCACATTCAGTTGCCTGTTGTGGGTTCTTAAATGATGCGAGTTACTGAGTCTTAGCAATCCCTTGTTTGCATGCCTGTGCTCAGGAGGTGCCTCAGAAACTCTGTTTGGGCATTGCTTCTGTCGGACAAGTAACCGTAGCCCTTTCTGGAAAACTAGCTCCTGGGTGAGTTAGTTCCTCAGCCATAACGGCAGGGTTTCTGTTTGCATCTGCAAGAGCTCAGGAGCAAACCCTGCTGACAGAAACCCTCAGGAGAAAAGGAAGGCTGGAGAGAGCAGAACAGATCCGTAGAGCTGCACCGCTTTACCCCTGATGGCGTCACACGTCCTGGCACGGCGACTGGGTAAGGGTGCTCTCAGGGTGTTTTCCCAGCTTTTCCAGTGCTCACCACCAGAGAGCCGACGGCCCTGGGGGAAGGGCAGGACCCCCTTCTTTGTGCACCCCAGGATCTTGTCACGCTGCTTAAGCTCCTGCGCAAGCAGAAGTGGCCGATAGTGGTTTTGTTGAGGGAGGCTGGGGTGGGCACGAGGAAGATGCCGGGAGCAGACTTCCTTCAAGTCGTCAAGGGGGTATGTAGGGAGCAGAACGGGAGTGAACTGCTGCCACTGCCGTATGTCCTTGCGTGCAGAGCCAGGGTGGTTCCAGTGGAGGAAAGGGTGGCGGTTCAGCAAGGGGCACTTTCTCTTGTCTTACCCTCAGAGGACGACTGCCACCATCTGGAAAGGTGGAGGGGAAAGGGAGGGCAAGGATGCGAGAAGTGGGATGTCATCTAGAGCGGGTTGTGGGAATGTGGGTACCCGTTGCCTCATGGTCTCCAAAGAGAGTCACTGCTCAGCTCTGTGGCTGCCTGGATCCTGCTGCGGACGCTGAACTGGCATCACGCTTCCCAGTGTCGATACTTGACCTTTCCCCCACCAGTCTCGTATCTGTATTCCCATTGCGCTGCCTTCCAGCACATATCTGTGCAGCATGGCACACCCTGAGCCTCACTCCCCACAGGGCACAGCGGTATGGAGCTGTGAGGAGCACGCTCAGGTCTACAAGGGTTCAGCAGTGCAGGTGTTAACTGGTACTCTAGTCCAAGCCAAAACAAGCCTTCTCAAAACGCAGGGGGCTGGGAAGTTTGGTGTGTTAACAGCCGAGAGGTCTGCAGAAGGAGAAGCTGGAGAAGCCAGGGGATGTGCAATACTGCCATCAGCCCAATGGCAGGAGGGAGGTTATTCAGTCTTTGGGGTTGGGCTGGAAATCTGAAGCCTGCGGTGGAACGTCCTGTACTGGGATTTGGTAGTTAGCACTGATCATCCGGCTGATCAAAACCAGACCCTTTCTGCAGCTGTTGGTGGCAGCTGGAAAAGAGAGGTTGGGAAGACCTTGCTTTTTAAAACCTAAGCCAGAGCAGAAGCCTTGTCCTGGTACCTGTGTTGTCTTTCACTGCAGTTTTCACATCTTTGAGAGAAGAGGCATTTGGCTGAGGGTTTGTAGGACTGCCTCTTTTGCAGATTAAACATACCTTGTAAGCATGGAAGAGCACTGGACATGGACAAGCAAACGCTTGGGGCGACTGCAGTGTAGAGCTGGGGGCAGTCTGTAATATTGCTGTCAGGATCAAAAGCTAAAGGATGTTTCCATTGCAAGAGCCGAGTCTGTTGGGAGCTCCAGTCTCCCAAATTCCAAACCCCGTGTGTTAAAGAGTGCTCAGCCCTGTTGTTTCTTTCTGCTGCTCTCTAACAGAGTTTCTCTGGCTTTTTCTTTGGTTGGTTTATATCTCTGGTAGGTGTCCAAGCTCCGTTCCATCAAGCCACTTGCAAAGCTGCCACTTGCCCACCTTCTGCTGGGGGCCAAGCCAGAGGGATGAAGCCTCGTGCTCGTAGCAAGCCCAAAGCAAAGTTAAAGCGCTGAGAAGTTCCCCCAGTCAGCCCGGAGCCAGTGTGCAGCTGTGATGAGATGGAAGAGCCTGGGAAACCATTCGTCGGCAGGAGGCGATGGAAGAAGGTACAGTGCGTGTGGCACCCGGGATTAAGCGATACGCTCCGTTTCGTGTCTGGATCAGTACTGTGCTTGCCCTTTGACTAAGCCCCAATTCAGAGCAGAAATTCTTGTTACTCATTGTGGGTGCCAGAGCGCTGTTCCTGCTCTCTCCTCCCCGGTGCATTAATTTAATCTTTAGTGTCTAGGCAGGGCCTCAATAATGCTCCTGTGTGGGCACTGTGTATGTGAATGGCAGGTTTTCTGCATAGTTGTGACTGATCTTTCTTGCTTCTTTTCATGAGGAAAATCTTGATATGTGCTGCGCAGGAACTATAGAAATGCAAAGAAGTGATGAAGAAAGAGGTGCCAGTCAAGGAGGGAGTGCAGGTTAGTTCTGGTTTTCAATTTTCTTGACTGTGTTCTAGCCAAAAGCCTTGTCTTAAACAATTGAAATGAGCTGAACTACTGGGTATTTCAGTAGCTTTCAGATGACCACCTTCAGTCCTTGCCCCAGCAGGTGGAAACGCGGGATGGAGGTCAGCACGTGCGCCCTCTTGTCATAGCGGGGCTTCCTCAACCCTGGGCTGGGGATGCTGTTCCTGGGGACGCTGGTTGCAGCCTGGGCCGGGGATGCTGTTCCTGGGGATGCTGGTTGCAGCCCGCAGTGGGGATGCCGGCGGTGGGGCTGTTAGCAGCAGGCCGGGGCGGAGCTGGCAGTAGCAGGGGTGTTGGTACCAGGTCGGGGTGGGGATGCTGGTTCGGGGGCGGTTGTTCCTTTAGGAACGGCGAGGTGGTGCCGCAGCTGCAGCCTCTGCCAGGCAGGGGTGCAGTGTCAAGGCAGCAGAAGTAGAAGTGGCGCTGGGTGGGCCTGGGGCCGGCAGCGTGACGGCGGGCAGAGAGGGTTCCCACATACCAGAGCGGTGAGGGCGTCTGCCCTGCCTTGCCCCTGCCCTCACAACTCCGCAGCTTCCTCCCAGCCCAGGGGCTCCTGGGGGCTGCCCCAGGGTGCTGCAGCGGCGTGCGGCCCACTGCTGCCGGGAGCCGTGGGGCGCAGGCTGGCCGTGACACCAGTGGCGCCGGCGGCTGGCAGCACTGTATCACCCGTTCCATTGAACGTGTCGCAGCCCCCGGGCAGCGGGGAGCCGTAGCTTAAAGCGCGTGGGGCCGGGGGACCGGGGCCGGCACGGGTCCCCGGGCCGGGGCAGGGCTCAGGGCCAGAGCCCCGGGCCAGAAGTTCAAGGCCTCCGTGCTGCGGGGTTTCAGTAGAGCGGCTGCATGAAACCTGTCCCCTCTGGTGTGCAAAGGGCCTTTGCCCCCCGGCATCCCTCTGGCTTCTAGATGGCTTGGCAGGCACGTTGTTGCTGTTGGATGCTCTCCGCTTGCTGCGTCCTGCCTGCTGCCCACTGCCGCCCACACCGTGCCATCCCTGCCCAGCTTCCCCTCCGACAGCGTTTTTGAGTTATTGGGCACCTGGCACAACCACCCTCTTCTTTTTCTGTGGTGGGATGCTGTCACGGAGGGAGGTCTTTTGCGTCTTGGGGGCGCTGGCTGGCGCAGGGCGCTTGGCCTTCTTGTCGCCCATCTCTCCTGGTCTGGGCACCATCTGGCAGGAGGCAGCACCCGGCGGCAGCGGCAAGTGGGTCAAAAGCACCCGGGGCTGCCTCTGCAGTGCCTCCTGCACCAGTTGGGCTGTGCGGGGCGGATGACGCCGGGGGGCAGCCGGGGGGCTGGCCAGGGGACTCAGCAGCGGGATCCGCAGGGGGCTCAGCAGGGGAGTCTCCGCAAGAGCCTTCAGGGGATCCTTGTGGGGACTCTCCACAGGACTGTCCTCTGAAGTCTCCGGAGAGCTCTGCTCAGAAGTCTCCGAGGGGCTCAGTGGCAGCCAGGTGGGGAGGTCTGCCACCACCACGCCCTGCTTCCCCTCGGGGTCCTGCAGGGGGGAGGCCGGCCCCCCCCAGAAGGGGTCGGCATCCCCCAGCATTGCCGCTGCCAGGCGGTCCTTGGGGCAGTCGCCCTCCAGCCCCTTGTCCCAGAAGTGGGGGACTTCGCTGAAGGAGGTGGTGCTGGCAAGGCTGTCGGGGACATCAGGGAAGGTGTTTTCGCCATCCCCCAGCATCACCACTGCCACTTGCTCCTTGTTGCAGCCGCCCTCTGCCCTGTACTCCAAGAGGTGGGGGAGCTTGTTGAGGGAGGTGGTCAAGCTGGGGATGACGGGGACATTGGGGACAGTGTCCTCACCATCCCCCAGCCCTGCCGCCACCGCTCGTTCATTGGGGCAGCCACCCTCCGCCACGTACTCGGAGAGGTCGGGGAGCTCATTGAGGATGTCGGCGGTCAAGTTGGGGACGTTGGCGATCAAGATGGTGTCCTCGCTGTCCCCTAGCCGCGCCACCACGGCTTGGTCCTGGGGGCAGTCGCCGTCCACCACGTACTCCGAGAAGTCATGGAGCTCATAGAGGAAAGCAGTGCTGGCGAGGCTGTTGGGGAAATCAAGGCCATCAGGGACAGCGTCCTCGCTGTCCCCCAGCCCCGCCATCGCCGCTCGTTCACTGGGGCAGCTGCCCTCTGCCACATACTCGGAGAAGTCAGGGAGGTGGCTGAGGAAGTTCGTAGAGTCGGGGACATTGTCGACAGTGACCTCGCCGTCCCCCAGCGCCGCCACTGCCGCTCTTTCTTTGGGGCTGCCACCGTATGCCCTGTACTCCAAGAAATCAGGGAGCTTGTTGAGATAGGTGCTCAAGTCGGGGACATCGGGGACACTGGGGACGGTGTCCTCGCTGTCCCCCAGCCCCGCTGCCACTGCTTGCTCCTTGGGGTAGCCATCGTCCGCCACATACTTGGGGAGGTTGGGGAGCTCATTGAGGAAGGCAGTAAAGTGGAGGACATCGGGGACGGTGCCCTCGCTGTCCCCCAGCCGCGCCGCCACTGCTCGCTCCCTGGGGCAGCCGCCCTCCGCCACATACTCAGAGAGGTCTGGGAGCTCGTGGAGGAAGGCAGTCAAGCTGGGGCTGTCGGGGACATCGGGGAGGGTGTCCTCGCTGTCCGTGGTGTAGAGCCAGGCGAGCACACGGCTGACGGTGGTGTCCTCAGCCTGCTCAGGAAAGGCCTTGGCGAAGGCGTCTGGCCCCTGCTCGGGCAGATCTGCGGGCTTCCCCGGGGCCCCCGGGGTGGTCGCTGCTGCTGAAAAAGGAAAGAAAACCAATCGAACCCCAGGGTGATGCCAGTTTTCCTAAGCTTGGCCACCCGACCATGGGCTCTGCCACCCCCCAAACCTCACCTCTGGGCTTCGTCGTGGTTCTGCCGGTCGGCAGAGCCAGGGCGGTCTGTCGGGGGCTGGCAGCAGGGACACTGTCCTCGATGGCTGCCCCGTCCTTGCTGGAGGCCTCCGATGGCTTCTGGGTGCTGCCGGGCAGGGTGAGGAGCACAGGGGGCCCTGTGGGGTCCAGGGTCTCCCCCTGGCCCACGGCCCACGGCCCCAGGCCCATCGGCTGGTGGGGCATCAGTGTCCCCATCGCCACCTGCTGTCCCCAGCCATAGGCAGGGGGACAAGGAGCGGCCAGGGTGGGGAGCTGCACCCCGCAGGGGAGCTGCACAACAGGGGCGAGCTGCACCATTGGGGGGGAGCTGCACCATCGAGGGGAGCTGCACCCCGCTCTGAAGCTGCAGCATGGGGGGGAGGTGCACCCCAGGAGGGAGCTGCACCCTGCAAGGGAGCTGCATGACAGGGGGGAGCTGTGCCATCGGGGGGAGCAGCACCACGGGGGGAAGCGGCACCACGCCGGGGAGCTGCACCACCTGGCCTGGGGCCCCCAGGGGCCCCGGCACCCCCTGCCAGATGGTGGCCTGGGCCAGCTGGGAGGTGACGGTGTGCACCTGAGCAGGCCTGCAGGACACCAGCAGCCCCAGGCCAGAGGAGGGCAGCACGCCAGCAGTGACCGGTGGCGGCATGGCCGGGGCAGTGATGCTCACGCTGGGCACCTCCAATGCCATTGGCAGCCGGAGAGAGAACCTCTCTGTTGGGGGAAGCGCAGAGGAGCAATGGGGTGAGAGATTGGTGGGCAGAGCCCTGGGGGGGCTACCTGGAGGGCAGGAGCACCGGGAGGAGCGGGATCCTGCTGCTGTACCTGCCATGGCACTTGGTCAGGGTGGGGTTTGTTGGGGGCAAGCAGCCCTCGTCCCCATGGAGATCATTCCGCCAGCACCTGCTGCAGCCAGCCTTGCGCTGGGTTGATTTTTCCTACCACAACAGCTTCCCATCTCAAGGATTTCACATCCTGCTGAGGTTTCCTGTCCTGAATGATGAGTTCCCACCCGCACAATGGCTTTTAAACCGCATGATGGTTTTCCATGCCAATGAGGATTTCTCAGCCCCATCATGGTTTCCTAACCCAAGGGTCTCCCATCCCCACGATTTCCCATCCCAAGCATTATTTTTGGGGGGAGGTGAATTTCCTGTCCAAGGGGAAGGGATGGGGCTGGCACTGGTGTCCCTGCAATGCCGACACGTGTGTGCTGCCCATCCCGCCCCGGTGGTGGGGATGGGGGGTTGGGGTGCTTTTAGGTCGTTTTTGTCCTCCCCCTCTCTGCCCCGGCAGGGGGGGAACCGCTGCTCCCACCTGTGGTGGAACCGGTGCCTATGCCAGTTCCTTGTGGCTGGGATGGGGAGCTGTCAGGAAAATTTGGCAACTGGCCTGTGCTGACCGAGGAGAGAGGCTGGGATGCAAAGTATAGCATTACAAGAGGCATTCTTGCATTTGTGTGCATGAGCTGTCCCATTAAAACGGGGGCGCCCCGAATGCGGTCTTACACATGGTTCTTATACCTTTCAAGCATTCAGGTGCAATGTGATTTGACCAAGCGCTGCTTAACACACACACACAGGCTGCTGCTTTGCAAAGCGACTCTCATTCTGTGGCGGTGTCATCCATCTGCTTCTTTCTTGATCCAGACGTCCCTGCGTTCGGTCTTGCTGCAGTTCTGTATCTCTGACGGCAGATAAGGGGAGGGTTCCCCAGAGGTGTCGGAGGGGCTGCAATGCTGGCGTGAGCTGGGTAGTCCAGGGGTATCGTTCTTCTTCAGGGTGGGGGCTGTCCTTCTCCTCCTTGCAATGAGTTGGGGTCCTTCAGTCATGCTGACTGAACCACGACTGAGCAGTATACAACGTAAACTAGATGTATCTTAAGAAATGTCATACAATTTCCTACTCTCAAGACTAATTGCTACAATAGTTTTTCCTAGCAATGGGATTTTCCTAGCAGTCGCTCCTTTTCTTTTGACCATCAGGGTCACACTATACTCTTCCTTCTTTAAGTCGTATGTTGAGCATATAAGGTAGTAGAACACTGTAAACGCACACCTCGATAATTACAAAGCCAAACAAGATGGTGAATACAACAACCCAAATCCTTTTAGTTCACAGTCCTCTACCTAAGTCTGGAAGCCAAGAGGTTAGCCACCCGTCCTGGTTTCAGCTGGGATAGAGTTAATTTTCATCTTGGTAGCCAGTATGGGGCTGTGTTTTGGGTTTAGGATGAGAACAATGTCCATGATACACTGATGCTTTGGTTCTTGCTAAGTAGTGCTAAGCTGTTGCTAAATAGGTGCTAAGTGGCGCTCACACTGGTCAAGGACTTTTCAGCTTCCCCTGCTCTGCCGGGGGCACAAGAAGCTGGGAGGGGGCACAGCCAGGGGGGTGCTGACCCAGACTGGCCCAAGGGCTATTCCATACCATATGACGTCACGCTCAGTATATAAGCTGGGGGAAGAAGAAGGAAGGGGGGGACCTTTGGTGTGATGGCGTTTGTCTTCCCAAGTAACCGTTACGCGTGATGGAGCCCTGCTTTCCTGGGGATGGGTGAACACCTGCCTGTCCATGGGAAGTAGTGAATGAATGCCTCGCTTTGCTTTGCTTGCGTGCACGGATTTTGCTTTGCCTGTTTAACTGTTCTAATTTATTTTACTTCAATTATTAAACTGTTCTTATCTCAACCCACGAGTTTTCTCCCTTTTACCCTTCTGATTCTCTCCCCCATCCCACCGGTGGGGAGTGAGCGAGCGGCTGCGTGGTGCTTAGTTGCTGGCTGGGGTTAAACCACGACACCACTCAGACAGATTTAGGAAAGATCCCAGCCTTACTTCATGTAGTATTTTTAAATGAGTCTTTCTCTTGTTTCGGTCAGTTTCATTTTTCTGGTCTTGACTTACATAAAAACCCAGCAGCTGTTATTCGACAATGCACATTCTCTGTCCTGTGCTGCTGAAAGGTGCTCTAGGGCTAATCCATTTGTGCGGAGGCTCTCCAGAAAGAGAGAGCCCCAGCGTTTGTGGGGCTGTGAATGGGGTTCCCTGGATACTTGAAGAGCAGCAAGAGCTTTTGGTCCTGGCCCCTTTGGGGTGGGAGGAATCCCTGGACGTTTGCCGTTTCCAGGCTGGGCTCTGGCTGTAATCAGCGGGCCAGGGAGAGGGACTCTCGGGAACTTTTCTTTCTCCCTGCTTCTCCCCAGTTCCAATCTCTATTAGAGGTAACGATGATTTGGCTTCCTGGACACATCCTAGAGAAGGTAGATACAGGATGGAAGTGCAGGCTGGTCTATACCTTCAGAGCTGTAGGCTAGGGTTGGAGTTACTATTCGC
The DNA here is from genome assembly GCF_965183815.1 of Platalea leucorodia. Lineage (NCBI taxonomy): Eukaryota > Metazoa > Chordata > Aves > Pelecaniformes > Threskiornithidae > Platalea > Platalea leucorodia. Next base: position 42,914 of record NW_028121403.1, read on the forward strand.
TCATTCTAACTTCTTTTCCATATTCTACACTAGGTAAGCATGGGGACAGCAGTGTAGTCCTCCTCCTGAGAAGTTGGGCTCAGTGTAGAATGGCAAGCCCACCCTGAGTGATACAGTGGGAAGCAAGACGGCAAAGGATCATGGGCAAGAGAGCCATTAAGGTAGTGGCTGAAAGCCATTCACTCCTGGATAGAAAGTGGGAAAGTGTGGGCTGGAGAGCCAGAGGGCTCTGCTGCTAACAATGGCACCAGGTAAGCAGTAATGGCTTCACCAGCAGGCTGGGATTTAGTGAATGCCCAAAGGCGACGGATGTGGCTGGTGCTCATCCCTGAATGTTGGTGTGCTGACAATCTCTGTCAGGATTGTGCCTGTCCTCAGTAGCTTTTGGACAAGGAGTGGGACTGTTCCAGGGTGAAGTGAGCAGTCAGGATCCAAAGTCTGCTTTGTTTAAGGCAATCAGGTGGCAATGTGCAGTTGGAGCCGCCTTGGTCGCTTACCCTTTTGATTTCAGTGCCCTCCTCTAGTCCGAATGGGCAGTGTTGAAGTGGAGAAAGCAGATCTTCCTCAGCCACATGCGCACCTTCCCCCCAGCTCAAGGTGAACAGACAAAATCTCTGAGGGTATGTTGTTTTCTTAACCGTGTATCAGCTATCCAGCATCAGAGGAGTTGTATACAGTGAATGGCTGCAGGTGCCTGGAGCTTGACCAGCATCAGCTGGGAGGCGAAAAGGAGAAAAAGGTGACCGTGGGGAGTTGTTATCAGTTTGTTGGCTGGGAAACCCCTTGGCAGAATGTTGAGGCAGGGGCACCCGAGTTGCCGTAGCGAGCGGTCGAGCCTGGGAGCACTGTGTGCAAGAGAGGGAGCGGAGGCTGAGCCAGGGCTGTGGGGGCTTCTCCCCATCATCCGCCCGCCCACCTGGGCTGTGAGGTGGAGCCGGGCAGGTGCTGCCACCGCGGCCCAGCTCCATCACTGAGGGTCGCGGGCCGGAGTTGTTGCGGTAGACACCATCGTGGAGCAGGCACTGCCTGGCCCCAACCATGTCGTGCATCTGCTACAAGTTCTCCTCCAAGCAGACCTATGATACGGTCACCTTCAACGGCCTCCACATCTCCCTGTGTGACCTCAAGCACCAGATCATGGGCCGTGAGAAGCTGAAGGCGGCCAGCTGTGACCTTCAGATCACCAATGCCCAGACCAAAGAAGGTGCGTGGGGACGGCGGGCGCGGGTCCTCGGGGACCGCCCGGCTGGAGGTGTCGCAGACCTCCCCCGCAGCGGCCACGGCCTGCGGGAGCCACGCTCTGCTCTTTGTGTCTCGTCCTCACGTAGCGTGAGTCAGCCTGGGGCCCATCCCGCCAGCGTGCGGGGGGACCGGGAGGGCAAGCGGCGCTGGGGATGAAGCGAGCTGGGAAGCGGTGGTGGGATTCGGCCACGATCGGTAGCTGTGACTTGTGCTGGGGGCCTCAGAGAGCTCTTCTTTTGTAGTTGCTGTTCTGACAGCTACCTTCAGATCTGTGTTTTGGATGCGGAGCTAGGCGTAGAAGAATATGTGGTTGATGTGCGACATAGAGTGCTTACAAAAGGCCTGGTTTCCTGGAATTCTTCTAGGTCAAATGATAAGGAAATGTGGGAGGATATCTCGTAATAACAAACTTGCCAGAATTCTCTGAAATGTGGCAGAGAAAGCTGAAAGTGATCGAAATAGAAGAGATGGATGATTTGAAGAAGACAAGTGGGTTTGGTGACGTAATTTTGTCTTCCACTTGTCTTACTCCACTGCATTGGAAAACTGCTTTTGTGGCTCTTGCAGAAGCTGCTCACTAGCAACATTTTGGATCAAGAACGTGTCTGTGAGTTATAATCTAGGCAGACCCTTTCAAGCCATCTTGCACGTGAGTGTTCTCTGTATCTAAATTATACTTTGGAAGTTCTTGTTTCTAGAACTTCTTTTCTACACCAAAGACATTGTCATTCAGATGCCATTGAGCATCAGTTCATCGTTCATTTCTAACCGTGGGTTTTTTTCCTGATACTACATGCTAACCGTATCAGGGCAGCACTGAAGTTTTATGGCAGAACATTTATGGTGAATATACGTAAGAAATGTTCTTAGAGAAGTCCTAAATGCTTTTAAATCTAAAACTTGGTGCCTGATTCTCAGAGATGATAATGGTTTCATATTACTTAGTAGGATCTTTCAGTTTGGTAATCTGCCATCTTGCTAAGTTTGAATGTGATTAAAGACTTTGGGATGTGAGTTTTCAGAAACACAAAGACTTGAAAAGTGTTTTCCTTCCTTAAACTGTAAATTTCTTTCTTTTTTCCCCTGTGGTTCTGTGACACTCTTACAACAGTTTTGTCTTTAACATGTGTAGTGTTGTTTGTTTCCCTCTTCCCGTTCGATGTATTAAAACGTAAACAGAATAATATGTACGCTGCAGGAACTGTAAGTTCAGCCCTAGCCTTTGAAGTGGTTGGCCCTAAAGCTCCCTGCCCAGGGCAGGCCTTTCTCGACAGGTGGCTGTGTAATGGTTAGATTTTCCTTTTGAGAAGAGAGCTCTAGGGGTTGGTTTCAGGATATGACGTCTGTAAAAGCTTCTGCTTTCGTTACTAGTAGCCCTTTCTAGGAATAATACACGGAAGCATTTATGGAGCATAAATTGTGAAATATTCCTATTTTGTGTGTGATCGCTGAGCAAAAGCACCCTGAGAGAGCTTGACTAGATAGGCAGCATCTTTGGTTTTCAGACCATGGTTCTGATTCGGTCTGCAAAGGTAAGGGCTTTTAATATTTAAAACTGTAAGCAGATTACAGGGAATGGCTGCTGACAGTGCCTGAAAATAGTTAGTCATAGCCGGCTTGTGTAAGTACAATGTCAAAACCATTCTCATGGAGAGATCTTTGCATTTTAAGCTTACTCACTCCAAGTGCGTCGGGTAGTCGGGTTTCTTTGTTGGGGGCCTTATGTAAAAGGGCCAAAGGCTTTCCTCCTCTTCAGAAGACTGACATGGTGTGAGCCAAGGCAAAGCACGGGGAGCTTCAGGCACACGCTGTTTTCGAGAGGCTTTCCGAGGCTGTCTTCATAAGGAATTTCCTTTGAGTCTCTCTGCTCTGCAAAAAGTGAATGGAAAGTATTCACGTTCCTTTGGTTCATTCAAACGAGATGAGCAGCTGAAGAGGGGAGATAGCAGCCCATTCTGCCCTGCTTGTGAAAGCAAGCTCAACAAACGCCCAACATTTCCGCGATCCAACTTCTAGCCCTGCCAGTTTCGTTTCCACTGAAATGTAAAGCACTGGGCGGCTGAGAAGTGTGGTTGTTGATGGATGAAGCTCCAAGAAATAGGCAGCGATGGCAGGCTCTCTTCTGTGTTCTGTCCGTCTGGAGCACCGGCAGCGTAGGTGAAGCGTTTTTAGTTAACAGCTACTGAAGCAATGGCGCAGGGTTTTCACGCTTTGGCGCAGTGCCTGTTCTGTTGCAGGGCAAGCTAGTCAGACTTTAGAGTCTGGTGTATGCAGGTGAGACTTTGCTGCAGTTCATTTTTCTCCAAAGATCTACTGGTTTTATAGACTAACAGAAACAAAAGCAACTTCGGCTAGATCAGGAAAGAAGCTCATGCATTAGCAGAGTCTCCTTTAGTGACCCTTCAGAGCATTTTGCTGTTGGCATTCAAACTGTTTTAAAAAAATGAAACCGATTTTGCTGCTTGTGTTTGATTATCACACCTGCAGGTTTCTTGAACTGTACTGTTCGGGTGTTGAGACGACAGAAGCGCAAAGTTAGATATCAAATTTTGTTTTTTTATCTGCAAAGGGATTCTCTGAAGTGCTATGTAATTCGATATCAATATACGTTCTTACGAATTGACTGATGTCTTTTCTGTATTTATGTTGTTTTCAGAATACACCGCTGACAATGCCCTGATTCCTAAGCACTCATCGGTCGTTGTTCGAAGAATCCCTGTTGCAAGAGTTAAAGCTCCCAGCAAAACATACGTTGTGTAAGGATCCAACAAGCATTGTATTCTTTGTCAGGGGTTTCCATGGGTTAACTTTTTTAATGGGTATTAGTTTACAGAGGCATTCCGATTGTATCTTTCTTGTTAAAGCTGCTGTTAATTTTTGTTGTCCTGGGGTAGATTTTAATGTATCCGTTTGACTCTTTCTTGCATTTGGGGAAGGGGGGGGGGGGGGGGGGCGGGATATGGCAGGTATTCCTACGCCCCAAATCAGGGTCTTTTGCGTGCTAGCTCTAGAGGAGAGACCAAGGGTTGCCAGCTGGCAAACCATGCAAACAAGAGGTTCCACTCCTAAGGGATTCCTGTTAGTTTCCTAAAGACAATGTCCGTTTCAGGCAAGATAAAAACAACACTATCCTAAAGCGTACTTCCTTTTGTGTGAGTACGATGAAGGAATAGTTAATCCTTTCCAAACTTGAAACTCAGTAAGCAGTTTAACATGTTACCAAATGTTGCTAGTTCTCTTTCTAAGTCTGTTTTTACCCTAAGATGGTATCTGTGCTCCAGGTTTCAACTCTATATTGCTGAGATTTATGGAGGACAGGGAATTGGGTGTCCTGATTAAAAGGACAGATATTCAAATGCAATCCTGACTAGAGGATTAATGCTGTCATTTAGGTATTCATGCAGCCCAGTTCTCTCTCAGCTACATTAGCATTGTTTGACTGGTCATGTTTTCCAGCTGCTTTTAAGATATGCCTCTCCACCACAATTAGTAGATATTATTCGCTTGTGGTTTTGCCATGTCTTTCTGATGTTGGTCCTCAAGAAATAAAGTAGACTGATGAGTTACAGGGAGTCTCAAAAAGACAGTACAGCAGCATCCTGGTACCCAGGAAGCATTTGCAAGCAAAAAACCCTGAATTTCTGTGGCTCTGCATGTAAACTTTGGGCATATTACTGCAGGAGTTGTTGCAGTGCTTTCAGGCACTACCGAGTAATTCTGGACACCACAGTGTCATGCTTATAAACATGGCCTTGTTTTGGGGGTTAATTTCAATGTATATGCTTAGTGCTGTCTTGTCAATGCATCCTCTGTTTCTGGCTGGATGGCACCCTCTCCTGGTATTGTAATGCTGCCCTGAAAGGAGAGAAGAGATGCTGCTGGCATCAAAGCTCAAAGCAATACCTGTGTGTGGGGATAAGGAAAGAACGGCGCTGCTGTTCTCCCGTTGAAAATTAACCAGGCAGCTTAGCTTCCTATTCCTTCAGTGGGAAACATTGCAGAAAGAACCGGTAGAGTGGTTCCTGTTTGGGAATGGTGAATGTATGCTGTCAGGGTGGAGAGGCCTTCAGCAATGCATTACTCACCTTGTAGTATGTTCTTCAAGGGAAATGGATGAAGAAATCCTTGCGTGGCAATCTAAAGTATTTCCCTGTACTTCCTCATCTGCCGGAGGTACATGGCTGTAATTGCCAGCCCGGTGGTGTTCTAGCAGTGGCAGGGAGCACAAGCCTTTCTATTTGTACAGAAATTCCAGAGCAGCCCTTGAATTGCCTCTGCTCATGGGGCACTTTGGGTGATGTATGAATTGTTTGCTAACGACATCAATGCTTGCATGTCTGAGTCATGGTGAGCAGCATGCAGGTACAGATGAATGAGTGTGTGGAATCTCAGCAAGTTTTCAAACGTAATAAATATTTCCTATAATATTGTAGCATTTTCAAGATTATCTTCAAGCAAATTCTGGCAATTAAGACCTTTTTTTTTTTAATTTTGTCACAGGGCTCCTAAGTCGCACAAAAGCCCAGGAACTGCTTTCAGGTGAGATATCTACTGCTATTTTTAGTCAATACAGCCTATGGAACACATGTAGTATTTTGGCCCTATCCTGGCCAAGTGTGGGAGATACCTGAACACAGGGCTTGGGCTCCCACAAAGAAACACTGTTCTAAAGACTCTGCGGCTGACATTTCTGTTATTTCTTTGTCAGATGAGTGCTTTTTTTCACTGAAGTAGACTTGCACTTGGACGTGTCTAGGCTATGACTGTTAGTTCTCAGACACTCAAGTACTCTATCTGGTACCTATTTGCAATACTAGGGGTGTAGAGATTGGCTAAAGTGACCTCTGTGTTTTGATGGTTGATGACTGAAGAACACAAAACTGTAGGACAGACTTCATCTTTTTGATACTGATGTAGCAGAGACAAAATACCTGAGGGCTTCCTCTTGCACTGTTGTGTTCTCTATCTGTAAGTCTTCGAGTAATTTGTGACAAAGTAGAAATGTGATTGTTGGGGTTTTTTTTAGCTGCACTGCATGGACCAAGAGAGAACAGTTTCTGTGTATGACTAAATGTCCACATTCACTAGACTATCAGAACATAATGTTTGGATGTTTAGGTTTTAGAATCTGTTTTCACCGCTTTATGTTGGGTACAAGTGCTCTGTTTTAAGTTCTGATCACCTGTATTTCTTCTTCCAGAAGTCCAACTGAGCCAGTGAGCGGAACATCAAAAGCAGTATGTAAGAACACAGACTTTTTGCTAGACACTGCACTTAATTCTAAACAATGTAGCCTTGTATTAATATATTTATATATTTTCCAGTAAAAGACAGCATATGTTGTGAATAGAATGGATTTGATTCAGCATAGTAAAAACTGAGTAATGCCATCGTTTGCACAGTTCTAATGTGAATCCTGGTATTTGTGCCTAGGAGTGCATTGTATTTCATATTGAATCTGCCGGAACACTTCCTGAATGACTTTGAGCTGTACAGATAATGTATGATCATTTTGAGATCACGTAGGTGCGAGGTTTGCCCAACTGAACATGGTGCCCTGTTTTACATCTGTCTGCCTCTAGCTAGCAACATGTATGTTTGTATAGGGTGTCGTGTGCTTTTTGTTTCTTGCAATAAAAATGGTTTGGAGTGTATTTTTTGCCATTTTCACCACGTATCACTTAGCTTTTGGTTTTAAATCCGTTTTGGCCTCATGGTTTTTGAAAATGTTATCAAAACCCACTGAGAAACCATGATTGTTAAAAGTTGGGACTGTTTCTTACTTTTGCCTTGGGGGTTCAAACAAATACGAAAACCAATGTATCCGTTATGTTTGGAGGACAGTTCTGTGCAGCTGAATGAGTCCTTGTCGTGTCCTTAAATACCTGGGTATTTGTTCCTACAACTGTGAAACTAAAGTGCTATTGTTTGGGCCCCTCTGGGTATATAAGTGTTTTGAATACCTTGCCGTGAATTTCAATAGCGTTGCTACGCAAAGTGGTATTCTAGAGCTCTGCATTTGATCTTTCTGCTTTACCTGATGAAGCAGTTTAGTTTAATAGTTGGTCTGCAAATGAAAATACCTGAAACCCAGTGTACAGGTTTTGGCACAAGGTTAGAGCCTGGTGCATTTGTGGGTAAAATGCCTGTCATTTTTCCTACCTTCTGCCTGCAGTACATGTTTGGAGCTCGGTGACTTCAGGGTTGCCTGCTGCTTTACTTTCCCAAAGGCGAAGCCTTTCTTCAGTCTGCCACCACTTTGAATGTACCTTTGGAAAAGGGGCAGCGTTTTTCTTCAGGTTTGAAAACACTGTCCTGCTGCTGGTAAAATATAAATAAATAACCCAAGAAAATACTTATTTTGCCAGGCAACTATGCTGTGTTTGTAAAAGCATAACCATGTGCATTTATACATGATGAGACATTAGCTGATTAATTGACAAACTACACTGAAAAGAAGTTTCCTGTAGTGATGCTTCCTTCTCAAATAAACTCCAGGGGTTTTTTTAAGTCCTTTTTAGCTGAAACTTGACAGCTTCCTTACCCCTTCAACGTTTAAGCAGTTGTAAGCATTGGACAAGGGTCCCTCTCTGAGATATTCTGGAGCAAGAAGTTGATCTCAGGCGGGTTTGGCTGTTTTAGTTTCTTCTCGTTAACCACCTAGGCACTCTGAAGGTGTCATAGGCTTGGACTTTGTTTTGAACAAGTACAAGTGACACTAGGTTGGAAATGCCTCTTTCAGTGACACTCGGAGGTTATCGTGCTGCCTTTCAGAGTACAGTAGAGGTTAAGTATTGCTGTGTTTGGATTGTAGAACTTGAATCTGTGTTTAATTTTTTGGGAACAGATTGATGACTCTTCTGCATCTCTTTCTCTGGCCCAGCTTATTAAGGTGTATATATCTTCTGGTCAAATACTTAAAAACAAAAAGTCTTTGCTTCGTAGTATTGAATCTTATACTGTGACCTGTAGCTGGAGAACTGTTGTAATGTGAGCACAACTTTAATTTACTTTTTAATAATGATGTAAAGTATTTATTTTAACTTTAAAATGTGTGTATAATTTGATACTGTCCTGTAAAGAGGAGTTGCCAGTTTGGGAAGATAGAAGGGGAGTACCTTCTCAGCCTCAACGTAATGTTGCAGTCTAACTCATCTTCAAGACATAAAGCAGCAGCATTTCAGCAGCTGTCTACTGTTTTTTGAACGTTTTGTTAATTTTGCGTTGGAAAGAAACTAACACGGTTTTTACCTCAGAATTTAATTGGCTGTAAGTTATGGACATTTCAGGGGGGTTTGCAGCAGCCAAAATGGAAGCGTTTCTGGAGCATGGAGAATTGCATGGCTGTTTTTGAATTTCTAGTCATTATAGTTCTAGATCCATTCTGTGAATGCTGCACAATTTCATAAATAGTAGTATATGTACAGTGGACAACACGATCGAACTTGTTTGAAGGCAGATTGTGCAAATTGTGTAAATGTGCCTAATTGTTGATTGGAATATGCCAACGTGTATGTGTGGCATGGTAGCAGAGGTGACCTTCTGAAACTGTTGTAATGCCATGTTTTGCTATGGAACTGCTCGCATTTTGTGCTCAACCATGTGTAACTTTGTCTGGGAAAGCACTTTGTGAAAGGCGCAGTGCTAGGCAATGAACTTACTAGTCTTTAAAGTTAGAGAGGTTAGAGAAGGCAGGGCCTAATGCAGAGGAGCTGGTGCTTTCTTCTGAGAGTAAAGCTTGGAGTTCTTTGCCAAGAAAGAGAAATCTCTTCCCACGGGTAACTTCTTCCCTCTCTCACTGCAGAAATTAAATTGTGAAGCCAATGCCTCCGAAGAAGATAAAATCAAAGCCATGATGATACAGTCTTACCATGAATATGACCCAATCAAGTAAGTGCTGATAATGTCTAATCTGTTCTTTGCAGACTATGGAAAAATTGTAGAGATGTTTGTTTTAACAAGAGAGACACAGGCATACCTTTTTCTTTTTTTCCCAAAAAAACTTTAGTTACATGAAGGAACCCTTGGGTCCACCTCCACCATCATAGACTTGCTTTCGTTGCAGAAAACCTGGCCACCATATAAAGAACTGCCCAACAAATGGGGTAAGACTGCGGGAGACTTCTGGTGTTACTTACTTTTTAATTTTTTTTCCCTTGGCAGTTACGTAACAGAGAGATGAATACTCGTATTAGGAATTGCTTCTCTTGGGGTGAAATACAGAGGTTATATGGCAGTGTTGCAAAGCCCTTCAAAACTCAAGGGAAACCTGGAAGTATAAATGAAAATGTTCTTTTTTCTAGGTCATGGACGTTAAATATGTCCATAGCTCTCCCTCTCTGAACTTTCATGCATATCTTTATGTATTGCAGTGTTACTGGAAATGTTTCTGGTTTTAACTCTTTTTAATGAGAGTTTGCAGGTTTTAGTGTTTCCTATGAAACCCAGATGTTTCTGTTGACCCCATCTGTTGAATGTTTGCGTGTTTTAATTACACAAGCCTCTGGTTGAGTATTCATGCCACTGAAGGTTAGTCACTGAACGTATATGCAGGAGGCAGGAATTCACCCTTCCTCTAGAGATGGTGAGTATAAGTTTCTTCCAGTGACTGATTCGGAGCACCGCATTAAGCTCTTGCTCTGGATTGCGCTTTGGAGGAGTATTTCAGTCGAGCAGCCCTTATGCTCGGTGAAAGGAGAGGATTAAAGGCTTTTGCTGCCTAAAATGGTCATTGAAATGTCATTTTAAGTGTGGGTCTTAAGGTGAGATGTGTCTGCATTTCTTTTCTCAACAGGACAAAAACTTTGCGTCTGTTCCCAGAATTAAAAAGAGCACAGGAATCGCAAATAGTTTCATGATGGAGGTGAAAGATCCCAATACAAAGGGCGCTATGCTGACCAACACGGGAAGACATGCAATACCAACTATTAATGCGTAAGTATGGAATTAATGGGACAGACCAAAAAGCGAATGAGAGAAACCACGCCAAAATGTCTGAGGGGCAATGCACCCGAGTTGGCCAGCATCTGTAATGACGGGGGAGGAAGCATTGCCATTGTATCGTAACCTTAAAATCTGTGATACTTTCTAAGATTAAAATAGGGTGGCCCTACCGTTCATGCCCCTGGGAGCTGGTTAAACTTGTGCTGTGCTAAGAATCTGCATTTTTTCTGCAAAACATTTCAGTCGTGTTTACAGTGGAGTCGTTCTCTTTGAAAGCTCGTGTGGCTTCTGGTCTGTGTTTCAAAGGCTTCTTGCCATATTTGACAAATCGCCACTGGACTGAGATTTCCTTCCCCTCTCGACTGTTCTCAGATCCCATGGGTGAAACAGACCGATGTTTTCCTGTTGCTGTAAACTAAGAAAATACTCCCGTGTGCTGACAAGAGGGGCTGTTTTAAAATGCACTTGGTAGCACTTTTGTCCTTCTGAAATGGCTCTCCTTTTGTAGAAGCTGTCAGATAGACTTCTTCCATCTCAAAACTGTAATTCCTCGGAGACTGCCTTTATCCTGAGCCTGCAATTTACATTTAGCCTCTGGCAAAGGAGAGGTGGGATTCATTTCACCCGATTTCTAGCTGTCAAAATTATTATTCTAATCGGAGCTGATATCTTAGCTGATCCAATGAATGGGAGAGTTCTGCGGAAAGAAACTTGTTCCCCCCTCCCTCTTCTAGTTTTGTGTCTATAGAAAAGTAGATTCAACTGAATGCCTGCCTTTTAGAAGGCTAATGTGGAGGGAGAGGAATTCGATCTACTATCTTCCTTTGATAAAACACAAAGCCTGGAAAACTGTTCTTTACCCAACTCCAACGTTTTTCTTTCTCCTTCCCCACCCCTGTCCAAGGAAGCATATACCAGAGGCGAGAAGCAAAAGCCTCCCTTTTCACCAGAGGAGCCGTTGTCCCTGCCCTTGCTGGCCATGCCCTGGGCACAGCTGCTGGGCGTCCCGCTAAATACATCTGGACATTCAGACTACGTCGTGAAGGCTGTTTGTCCCATCTACATTCATTTGGTTGTGGGGATGCCAGAGGTGAAAGCAAGGCTTTTGGTTCCCTCTGCATGAAGTGTGCAGAGACGGAGAGCACGTGCAGGATGGCCTCGCCGTTCCTGACCCATGCACCAAGGGACATTTGCTGCTCCCCTGCTTATGCTGAGGTCTTCTTCTGGGAAAGAAGTCCCAAATCCTTTTCTCTTCTTGACCCTCTTTTTCCTTGCACTCCAGAGCTTTTCTCCTCCCTTGGCCTTCACCCTCAATACCTTTCCTGAAAGTGACGGCAGCCCTCTCAGCCTTTGCCTTGCTCCTGCTAGTCGTCTTCACCTCAGCTAGAGAGTCCTGAAGGATCGCTGCAGGTCCCTTCCAACTCAACCCTTCTCTTCTCTTCACTTGTGTTCTATTCCCTGCACTGACGATGAGGCGAATAACAAGGAGACCACTAGTTGCCTGAAATGCCAGGGGGTTTGCAGCTCCAGAAACACTTTTGAGGACACAAATCAAAAAGGATACAAGTAGAAACAGGACTGGATTTCATTTGATTTTACTTTATTTTACTTTCTTTTATTTTCTGTCTTGTTCTGTTGGTTGATGTTAGTTTAGTTTCGTTTCTTTCATGTGATGTTATTGGATTTGATTTTATTACATTTTCTTTGGGGTTATTTCTTATTATTTTATTTTATGTTGGATTATCTTCTTTTATTTTACCTTGCTTTATGCGTTTTTATTTTGTTTTGTTATTTTCTTATTTTATCATTTTATTTGACCTTATTTTGGTTTAGGCTCTTTTAGGCTATTTTGCTGAATCTCTTTCAGAGCCGATGCTCACAAGCATTAACACAATGCGCATGTGCAGCCAGGAGCAGGCTGATGTGTTCTTCGGTTTAGTTTGAAAAAGCATCCCTTGCAGTCTGGCAAAGGAAAGCCGCAGAAAGGAGCAGCAGGAAGACAGGCCAAGCAGTCCCTCGTTTCTCAACAGTGCAGAAGAACTTGAAGAAGGAGGATGGGGACCGACCACACACCGAAAAGTACCAGAAGAGGAGGGGTGTGGTGCCCTGGGCTATTTTCACAAGTAGGCCACGTGTCGATGACAAGCACCCCTTTTGCCTTCCCAAACTTGCTCCGCTGTGCTTCTTGGCCAGGGAGGCATGAAAAGCGCTCTCCTGCCTGCCCTGCGCTTGGATCGCGTGCAGGGAGAGCTGAAAAGCTGCAGCTCCGCATGGTGCGGCAAGCCTGCAGCCCTTCCAAGCACAGGCTGTTTTGCACAAGCAAGAACACCTCGGGGAACGGAGCCAAGGGAAGAGCAGAGCTCGCTCCTGCTCCAAACCTGCAATGGGCAGAAGAGCCAGGGAGCGCCAGGGCACGAGTGGCGCCTCGGAGGTGCAAGAGCAGCGGGCAAGAACTGAGCCCAAAGGGCCCAGAGGAGCCCTGACAAGGGGCTGCGCTCAGTGCTACGGAGGAGAAGAAGCAACCCCCGGGGGCCACCCTGGGCGTCCGCCCTGGGAGTCTAGAAAGCGTCCTCCCCCCGCCTGCGGGGCACGAGGGCCACCTTGGTGGAGCAGGAGCAGCAGGCACCTAACCAAAAGGGCCCAAAGGAGCCCTGGCAAGGGGCCGTGCTCAATGCTGCAGAGGAAGGCAAAAAACCCCCGGGGACACTTGCTAGCCCACCGTGGGGGGAAAAAAGCCTTCCTCCCCGCAGCTGCAGGGCACGAGAGGCCACCTTCGTGGTGCATGAGCAACAGGCAGTAACCCAGCCAAAATGGCCCAGAGGAGCCCTGACAAGTGCTCATGCTCAGTGCTGCAGAGGAAGGCAAAAAAACCCCGGGCACCAGAGCCAATCTGCCCTGGGGGAAAATTCCTTCCTGACCCCAGCATCACCGGCGATGGGCTATTCCCTGAGCACGTGAGCAAGACCTGCCTCCTCAGCCCGCAGGCTGCTCACGCCTCCCAGCAGATGCCCAACCCCGATTCTCCCTCCACCTGCTGCCACCTCAGGGCCTTCCCAGAGGGGCAAAACGCCCCCGGCCTGATCCATCTGGGGGACAACCATCCTTCCTGCGCCTGGCAAGGCACCAGTGGCTGCTCCAAAGCACCGGCACCCCCGCCAACATCTCTGCATCCCATTCCTCACGGCTGCTGCCACTGGCTCCGCAGGGGATGAGGATGGCGAGCTCTGCAGTGCTCCTCAAGAAGGCATTCCCTTGCTCTTGCCACTGCTAGCCAGCTGAAAAGGCCAGCCAGCCTCACCAACCTACAGCTCTTGGGGGTTCTTCTCGTCTCCAGCAGCCTCGTCGAGCCTCCTCCGGCCTTCCTCCCTCAGCCCTCGCCAAGTAATTCCACCGCCTCCTCAAGGACTTCCTCTCGCCCGTCTTGGGGCTGCCCCCAGGCCAGCTATGGCAGCGCGACGCGGGAGCGTGCTCCCTTTTATGCTGCCCCGGGGCATGGTGACTGCTGCGTTGCCGGGCGCTGGCACTGTGACACGGGGGTGACGGGGCCCCCCCTGCGCAGCCCCGCCCACCGGCCCTCCGCCCAGCATCCTTCCCAGGAAGGCCTCTGGGCTGCTGGCCCTGAGGCAGCCCCTGGGCCTAGGAGGCTCAGGGGGCTGTCCCTGCCCTTGCTGGCCATGCCCTGGGCACAGCTGCTGGGCGTCCCGCTAAATACATCTGGACATTCAGACTACGTCGTGAAGGCTGTTTGTCCCATCTACATTCATTTGGTTGTGGGGATGCCAGAGGTGAAAGCAAGGCTTTTGGTTCCCTCTGCATGAACTGGGTAGAGACGGAGAGCACGTGCAGGATGGCCTCGCCGTTCCTGACCCATGCACCAAGGGACATTTGCTGCTCCCCTGCTTATGCTGAGGTCTTCTTCTGGGAAAGAAGTCCCAAATCCTTTTCTCTTCTTGACCCTCTTTTTCCTTGCACTCCAGAGCTTTTCTCCTCCCTTGGCCTTCACCCTCAATACCTTTCCTGAAAGTGACGGCAGCCCTCTCAGCCTTTGCCTTGCTCCTGCTAGTTGTCTTCACCTCAGCTAGAGAGTCCTGAAGGATTGCTGCAGGTCCCTTCCAACTCAACCCTACTCTTCTCTTCACTTGTGTTCTATTCCCTGCACTGACGATGAGGCGAATAACAAGGAGACCACTAGTTGCCTGAAATGCCAGGGGGTTTGCAGCTCCAGAAACACTTTTGAGGACACAAATCAAAAAGGATACAAGTAGAAACAGGACTGGATTTCATTTGATTTTACTTTATTTTACTTTCTTTTATTTTCTGTCTTGTTCTGTTGGTTGATGTTAGTTTAGTTTCGTTTCTTTCATGTGATGTTATTGGATTTGATTTTATTACATTTTCTTTGGGGTTATTTTTATTTTATGTTGGATTATCTTCTTTTATTTTACCTTGCTTTATGCGTTTTTATTTTGTTTTGTTATTTTCTTATTTTATCATTTTATTTGACCTTATTTTGGTTTAGGCTCCTTTAGGCTATTTGGCTGAATCTCTTTCAGAGCCGATGCTCACAAGCATTAACACAATGCGCATGTGCAGCCAGGAGCAGGCTGATGTGTTCTTCGGTTTAGTTTGAAAAAGCATCCCTTGCAGTCTGGCAAAGGAAAGCCGCAGAAAGGAGCAGCAGGAAGACAGGCCAAGCAGTCCCTCGTTTCTCAACAGTGCAGAAGAACTTGAAGAAGGAGGATGGGGACCGACCACACACCGAAAAGTACCAGAAGAGGAGGGGTGGGGTGCCCTGGGCTATTTTCACAAGTAGGACACGTGTCGATGACAAGCACCCCTTTTGCCTTCCCAAACTTGCTCCGCTGTGCTTCTTGGCCAGGGAGGCATGAAAAGCGCTCTCCTGCCTGCCCTGCGCTTGGATCGCGTGCAGGGAGAGCTGAAAAGCTGCAGCTCCGCATGGTGCGGCAAGCCTGCAGCCCTTCCAAGCACAGGCTGTTTTGCACAAGCAAGGACACCTCGGGAAACGCAGCCAAGGGAAGAGCAGAGCTCGCTCCTGCTCCAAACCTGCAATGGGCAAAAGAGCCAGGGAGCGCCAGGGCACGAGTGGCGCCTCGGAGGTGCAAGAGCAGCGGGCAAGAACTGAGCCCAAAGGGCCCAGAGGAGCCCTGACAAGGGGCTGCGCTCAGTGCTACGGAGGAGAAGAAGCAACCCCTGGGGGCCACCCTGGGCGTCCGCCCTGGGAGTCTAGAAAGCGTCCTCCCCCCGCCTGCGGGGCACGAGGGCCACCTTGGTGGAGCAGGAGCAGCAGGCACCTAGCCAAAAGGGCCCAAAGGAGCCCTGGCAAGGGGCCATGCTCAATGCTGCAGAGGAAGGCAAAAAGCCCCCGGGGACACTTGCTAGCCCACCGTGGGGGGAAAAAAGCCTTCCTCCCCGCAGCTGCAGGGCACGAGAGGCCACCTTCGTGGTGCATGAGCAACAGGCAGTAACCCAGCCAAACTGGCCCAGAGGAGCCCTGACAAGTGCTCATGCTCAGTGCTGCAGAGGAAGGCAAAAAAACCCCGGGCACCAGAGCCAATCTGCCCCGGGGGAAAATTCCTTCCTGACCGCAGCGTCGCCGGCCATGGGCTATTCCCTGAGCACGTGAGCAAGACCTGCCTCCTCGGCCCGCAGGCTGCTCACGCCTCCCAGGAGATGCCCAACCCCGATTCTCCCTCCACCTGCTGCCACCTCAGGGCCTTCCCAGAGGGGCAAAACGCCCTCGGCCTGATCCATCTGCGGGACAACCATCCTTCCTGCGCCTGGCAAGGCACCAGTGGCTGCTCCAAAGCACCGGCACCCCCGCCAACATCTCTGCATCCCATTCCTCACGGCTGCTGACACTGGCTCCGCAGGGGATGAGGATGGCGAGCTCTGCAGTGCTCCTCAAGAAGGCATTCCCTTGCTCTTGCCACTGCTAGCCAGCTGAAAAGGCCAGCCAGCCTCACGAACCTCCAGCTCTTGGGGGTTCTTCTCGTCTCCAGCAGCCTCGTCGAGCCTCCTCCGGCCTTCCTCCCTCAGCCCTCGCCAAGTCATTCCACCGCCTCCTCAAGGACTTCCTCTCGCCCGTCTTGGGGCTGCCCCCAGGCCAGCTATGGCAGCGCGACGCGGGAGCGTGCTCCCTTTTATGCTGCCCCGGGGCATGGTGACTGCTGCGTTGCCGGGTGCTGGCACTGTGACACGGGGGTGACGGGGCCCCCCCTGCGCAGCCCCGCCCACCGGCCCTCTGCCCAGCGTCCTTCCCAGGAAGGCCTTTGGGCTGCTGGCCCCGAGGCAGTCCCTGGGCCCAGGAGGCTCAGGGGGCTGTCCCTGCCCTTGCTGGCCATGCCCTGGGCACAGCTGCTGGGCGTCCCGCTAAATACATCTGGACATTCAGACTACGTCGTGAAGGCTGTTTGTCCCATCTGCATTCATTTGGTTGTGGGGATGCCAGAGGTGAAAGCAAGGCTTTTGGTTCCCTCGGCGTGAACTGGGTAGAGACGGAGAGCACGTGCAGGATGGCCTCGCCGTTCCTGACCCATGCACCAAGGGACATTTGCTGCTCCCCTGCTTATGCTGAGGTCTTCTTCTGGGAAAGAAGTCCCAAATCCTTTTCTCTTCTTGACCCTCTTTTTCCTTGCACTCCAGAGCTTTTCTCCTCCCTTGGCCTTCACCCTCAATACCTTTCCTGAAAGTGACGGCAGCCCTCTCAGCCTTTGCCTTGCTCCTGCTAGTCGTCTTCACCTCAGCTAGAGAGTCCTGAAGGATCGCTGCAGGTCCCTTCCAACTCAACCCTTCTCTTCTCTTCACTTGTGTTCTATTCCCTGCACTGACGATGAGGCGAATAACAAGGAGACCACTAGTTGCCTGAAATGCCAGGGGGTTTGCAGCTCCAGAAACACTTTCGAGGACACAAATCAAAAAGGATACAAGTAGAAACAGGACTGGATTTCATTTGATTTTACTTTATTTTACTTTCTTTAATTTTCTGTCTTGTTCTGTTGGTTGATGTTAGTTTAGTTTCGTTTCTTTCATGTGATGATATTGGATTTGATTTTATTACATTTTCTTTGGGGTTATTTCTTATTATTTTATTTTATGTTGGATTATCTTCTTTTATTTTACCTTGCTTTATGCGTTTTTATTTTGTTTTGTTATTTTCTTATTTTATCATTTTATTTGACCTTATTTTGGTTTAGGCTCTTTTAGGCTATTTTGCTGAATCTCTTTCAGAGCCGATGCTCACAAGCATTAACACAATGCGCATGTGCAGCCAGGAGCAGGCTGATGTGTTCTTCGGTTTAGTTTGAAAAAGCATCCCTTGCAGTCTGGCAAAGGAAAGCCGCAGAAAGGAGCAGCAGGAAGACAGGCCAAGCAGTCCCTCGTTTCTCAACAGTGCAGAAGAACTTGAAGAAGGAGGATGGGGACCGACCACACACCGAAAAGTACCAGAAGAGGAGGGGTGTGGTGCCCTGGGCTATTTTCACAAGTAGGCCACGTGTCGATGACAAGCACCCCTTTTGCCTTCCCAAACTTGCTCCGCTGTGCTTCTTGGCCAGGGAGGCATGAAAAGCGCTCTCCTGCCTGCCCTGCGCTTGGATCGCGTGCAGGGAGAGCTGAAAAGCGGCAGCTCCGCATGGTGCGGCAAGCCTGCAGCCCTTCCAAGCACAGGCTGTTTTGCACAAGCAAGAACACCTCGGGGAACGGAGCCAAGGGAAGAGCAGAGCTCGCTCCTGCTCCAAACCTGCAATGGGCAGAAGAGCCAGGGAGCGCCAGGGCACGAGTGGCGCCTCGGAGGTGCAAGAGCAGCGGGCAAGAACTGAGCCCAAAGGGCCCAGAGGAGCCCTGACAAGGGGCTGCGCTCAGTGCTACGGAGGAGAAGAAGCAACCCCCGGGGGCCACCCTGGGCATCCGCCCTGGGAGTCTAGAAAGCGTCCTCCCCCCACCTGCGGGGCACGAGGGCCACCTTGGTGGAGCAGGAGCAGCAGGCACCTAGCCAAAAGGGCCCAAAGGAGCCCTGGCAAGGGGCCGTGCTCAGTGCTGCAGAGGAAGGCAAAAAACCCCCGGGGACACTTGCTAGCCCACCGTGGGGGGAAAAAAGCCTTCCTCCCCGCAGCTGCAGGGCACGAGAGGCCACCTTCGTGGTGCATGAGCAACAGGCAGTAACCCAGCCAAACTGGCCCAGAGGAGCCCTGACAAGTGCTCATGCTCAGTGCTGCAGAGGAAGGCAAAAAAACCCCGGGCACCAGAGCCAATCTGCCCCGGGGGAAAATTCCTTCCTGACCCCAGCATCACTGGCGATGGGCTATTCCCTGAGCACGTGAGCAAGACCTGCCTCCTCAGCCCGCAGGCTGCTCACGCCTCCCAGGAGATGCCCAACCCCGATTCTCCCTCCACCTGCTGCCACCTCAGGGCCTTCCCAGAGGGGCAAAACGCCCCCGGCCTGATCCATCTGCGGGACAACCATCCTTCCTGCGCCTGGCAAGGCACCAGTGGCTGCTCCAAAGCACCGGCACCCCCGCCAACATCTCTGCATCCCATTCCTCATGGCTGCTGCCACTGGCTCCGCAGGGGATGAGGATGGCGAGCTCTGCAGTGCTCCTCAAGAAGGCATTCCCTTGCTCTTGCCACTGCTAGCCAGCTGAAAAGGCCAGCCAGCCTCACCAACCTCCAGCTCTTGGGGGTTCTTCTCGTCTCCAGCAGCCTCGTCGAGCCTCCTCCGGCCTTCCTCCCTCAGCCCTCGCCAAGTCATTCCACCGCCTCCTCAAGGACTTCCTCTCGCCCGTCTTGGGGCTGCCCCCAGGCCAGCTATGGCAGCGCGACGCGGGAGCGTGCTCCCTTTTATGCTGCCCCGGGGCATGGTGACTGCTGCGTTGCCGGGTGCTGGCACTGTGACACGGGGGTGACGGGGCCCCCCCTGCGCAGCCCCGCCCACCGGCCCTCTGCCCAGCGTCCTTCCCAGGAAGGCCTTTGGGCTGCTGGCCCCGAGGCAGTCCCTGGGCCCAGGAGGCTCAGGGGGCTGTCCCTGCCCTTGCTGGCCATGCCCTGGGCACAGCTGCTGGGCGTCCCGCTAAATACATCTGGACATTCAGACGACGTCGTGAAGGCTGTTTGTCCCATCTGCATTCATTTGGTTGTGGGGATGCCAGAGGTGAAAGCAAGGCTTTTGGTTCCCTCGGCGTGAACTGGGCAGAGACGGAGAGCACGTGCAGGATGGCCTCGCCGTTCCTGACCCATGCACCAAGGGACATTTGCTGCTCCCCTGCTTATGCTGAGGTCTTCTTCTGGGAAAGAAGTCCCAAATCCTTTTCTCTTCTTGACCCTCTTTTTCCTTGCACTCCAGAGCTTTTCTCCTCCCTTGGCCTTCACCCTCAATACCTTTCCTGAAAGTGACGGCAGCCCTCTCAGCCTTTGCCTTGCTCCTGCTAGTCGTCTTCACCTCAGCTAGAGAGTCCTGAAGGATCGCTGCAGGTCCCTTCCAACTCAACCCTTCTCTTCTCTTCACTTGTGTTCTATTCCCTGCACTGACGATGAGGCGAATAACAAGGAGACCACTAGTTGCCTGAAATGCCAGGGGGTTTGCAGCTCCAGAAACACTTTCGAGGACACAAATCAAAAAGGATACAAGTAGAAACAGGACTGGATTTCATTTGATTTTACTTTATTTTACTTTCTTTAATTTTCTGTCTTGTTCTGTTGGTTGATGTTAGTTTAGTTTCGTTTCTTTCATGTGATGATATTGGATTTGATTTTATTACATTTTCTTTGGGGTTATTTCTTATTATTTTATTTTATGTTGGATTATCTTCTTTTATTTTACCTTGCTTTATGCGTTTTTATTTTGTTTTGTTATTTTCTTATTTTATCATTTTATTTGACCTTATTTTGGTTTAGGCTCTTTTAGGCTATTTTGCTGAATCTCTTTCAGAGCCGATGCTCACAAGCATTAACACAATGCGCATGTGCAGCCAGGAGCAGGCTGATGTGTTCTTCGGTTTAGTTTGAAAAAGCATCCCTTGCAGTCTGGCAAAGGAAAGCCGCAGAAAGGAGCAGCAGGAAGACAGGCCAAGCAGTCCCTCGTTTCTCAACAGTGCAGAAGAACTTGAAGAAGGAGGATGGGGACCGACCACACACCGAAAAGTACCAGAAGAGGAGGGGTGTGGTGCCCTGGGCTATTTTCACAAGTAGGCCACGTGTCGATGACAAGCACCCCTTTTGCCTTCCCAAACTTGCTCCGCTGTGCTTCTTGGCCAGGGAGGCATGAAAAGCGCTCTCCTGCCTGCCCTGCGCTTGGATCGCGTGCAGGGAGAGCTGAAAAGCTGCAGCTCCGCATGGTGCGGCAAGCCTGCAGCCCTTCCAAGCACAGGCTGTTTTGCACAAGCAAGAACACCTCGGGGAACGGAGCCAAGGGAAGAGCAGAGCTCGCTCCTGCTCCAAACCTGCAATGGGCAGAAGAGCCAGGGAGCGCCAGGGCACGAGTGGCGCCTCGGAGGTGCAAGAGCAGCGGGCAAGAACTGAGCCCAAAGGGCCCAGAGGAGCCCTGACAAGGGGCTGCGCTCAGTGCTACGGAGGAGAAGAAGCAACCCCCGGGGGCCACCCTGGGCGTCCGCCCTGGGAGTCTAGAAAGCGTCCTCCCCCCACCTGCGGGGCACGAGGGCCACCTTGGTGGAGCAGGAGCAGCAGGCACCTAGCCAAAAGGGCCCAAAGGAGCCCTGGCAAGGGGCCGTGCTCAGTGCTGCAGAGGAAGGCAAAAAACCCCCGGGGACACTTGCTAGCCCACCGTGGGGGGAAAAAAGCCTTCCTCCCCGCAGCTGCAGGGCACGAGAGGCCACCTTCGTGGTGCATGAGCAACAGGCAGTAACCCAGCCAAACTGGCCCAGAGGAGCCCTGACAAGTGCTCATGCTCAGTGCTGCAGAGGAAGGCAAAAAAACCCCGGGCACCAGAGCCAATCTGCCCCGGGGGAAAATTCCTTCCTGACCCCAGCATCACCAGCGATGGGCTATTCCCTGAGCACGTGAGCAAGACCTGCCTCCTCAGCCCGCAGGCTGCTCACGCCTCCCAGGAGATGCCCAACCCCGATTCTCCCTCCACCTGCTGCCACCTCAGGGCCTTCCCAGAGGGGCAAAACGCCCCCGGCCTGATCCATCTGCGGGACAACCATCCTTCCTGCGCCTGGCAAGGCACCAGTGGCTGCTCCAAAGCACCGGCACCCCCGCCAACATCTCTGCATCCCATTCCTCATGGCTGCTGCCACTGGCTCCGCAGGGGATGAGGATGGCGAGCTCTGCAGTGCTCCTCAAGAAGGCATTCCCTTGCTCTTGCCACTGCTAGCCAGCTGAAAAGGCCAGCCAGCCTCACCAACCTCCAGCTCTTGGGGGTTCTTCTCGTCTCCAGCAGCCTCGTCGAGCCTCCTCCGGCCTTCCTCCCTCAGCCCTCGCCAAGTAATTCCACCGCCTCCTCAAGGACTTCCTCTCGCCCGTCTTGGGGCTGCCCCCAGGCCAGCTATGGCAGCGCG
The DNA here is from genome assembly GCF_965183815.1 of Platalea leucorodia. Taxonomy (NCBI): domain Eukaryota; kingdom Metazoa; phylum Chordata; class Aves; order Pelecaniformes; family Threskiornithidae; genus Platalea; species Platalea leucorodia. Next base: position 64,630 of record NW_028121403.1, read on the forward strand.
ACGCGGGAGCGTGCTCCCTTTTATGCTGTCCCGGGGCATGGTGACTGCTGCGTTGCCGGGCGCTGGCACTGTGACACGGGGGTGACGGGCCCCCCCCCCTGCGCAGCCCCGCCCGCCGGCCCTCTGCCCAGCGTCCTTCCCAGGAAGGCCTTTGGGCTGCTGGCCCCGAGGCAGTCCCTGCGCCCAGGAGGCTCAGGGGGCTGTCCCTGCCCTTGCTGGCCATGCCCTGGGCACAGCTGCTGGGCGTCCCGCTAAATACATCTGGACATTCAGACTACGTCGTGAAGGCTGTTTGTCCCATCTGCATTCATTTGGTTGTGGGGATGCCAGAGGTGAAAGCAAGGCTTTTGGTTCCCTCGGCGTGAACTGGGCAGAGACGGAGAGCACGTGCAGGATGGCCTCGCCGTTCCTGACCCATGCACCAAGGGACATTTGCTGCTCCCCTGCTTATGCTGAGGTCTTCTTCTGGGAAAGAAGTCCCAAATCCTTTTCTCTTCTTGACCCTCTTTTTCCTTGCACTCCAGAGCTTTTCTCCTCCCTTGGCCTTCACCCTCAATACCTTTCCTGAAAGTGACGGCAGCCCTCTCAGCCTTTGCCTTGCTCCTGCTAGTCGTCTTCACCTCAGCTAGAGAGTCCTGAAGGATCGCTGCAGGTCCCTTCCAACTCAACCCTTCTCTTCTCTTCACTTGTGTTCTATTCCCTGCACTGACGATGAGGCGAATAACAAGGAGACCACTAGTTGCCTGAAATGCCAGGGGGTTTGCAGCTCCAGAAACACTTTTGAGGACACAAATCAAAAAGGATACAAGTAGAAACAGGACTGGATTTCATTTGATTTTACTTTATTTTACTTTCTTTTATTTTCTGTCTTGTTCTGTTGGTTGATGTTAGTTTAGTTTCGTTTCTTTCATGTGATGTTATTGGATTTGATTTTATTACATTTTCTTTGGGGTTATTTCTTATTATTTTATTTTATGTTGGATTATCTTCTTTTATTTTACCTTGCTTTATGCGTTTTTATTTTGTTTTGTTATTTTCTTATTTTATCATTTTATTTGACCTTATTTTGGTTTAGGCTCTTTTAGGCTATTTTGCTGAATCTCTTTCAGAGCCGATGCTCACAAGCATTAACACAATGCGCATGTGCAGCCAGGAGCAGGCTGATGTGTTCTTCGGTTTAGTTTGAAAAAGCATCCCTTGCAGTCTGGCAAAGGAAAGCCGCAGAAAGGAGCAGCAGGAAGACAGGCCAAGCAGTCCCTCGTTTCTCAACAGTGCAGAAGAACTTGAAGAAGGAGGATGGGGACCGACCACACACCGAAAAGTACCAGAAGAGGAGGGGTGTGGTGCCCTGGGCTATTTTCACAAGTAGGCCACGTGTCGATGACAAGCACCCCTTTTGCCTTCCCAAACTTGCTCCGCTGTGCTTCTTGGCCAGGGAGGCATGAAAAGCGCTCTCCTGCCTGCCCTGCGCTTGGATCGCGTGCAGGGAGAGCTGAAAAGCTGCAGCTCCGCATGGTGCGGCAAGCCTGCAGCCCTTCCAAGCACAGGCTGTTTTGCACAAGCAAGAACACCTCGGGGAACGGAGCCAAGGGAAGAGCAGAGCTCGCTCCTGCTCCAAACCTGCAATGGGCAGAAGAGCCAGGGAGCGCCAGGGCACGAGTGGCGCCTCGGAGGTGCAAGAGCAGCGGGCAAGAACTGAGCCCAAAGGGCCCAGAGGAGCCCTGACAAGGGGCTGCGCTCAGTGCTACGGAGGAGAAGAAGCAACCCCCGGGGGCCACCCTGGGCGTCCGCCCTGGGAGTCTAGAAAGCGTCCTCCCCCCACCTGCGGGGCACGAGGGCCACCTTGGTGGAGCAGGAGCAGCAGGCACCTAGCCAAAAGGGCCCAAAGGAGCCCTGGCAAGGGGCCGTGCTCAATGCTGCAGAGGAAGGCAAAAAACCCCCGGGGACACTTGCTAGCCCACCGTGGGGGGAAAAAAGCCTTCCTCCCCGCAGCTGCAGGGCACGAGAGGCCACCTTCGTGGTGCATGAGCAACAGGCAGTAACCCAGCCAAACTGGCCCAGAGGAGCCCTGACAAGTGCTCATGCTCAGTGCTGCAGAGGAAGGCAAAAAAACCCCGGGCACCAGAGCCAATCTGCCCCGGGGGAAAATTCCTTCCTGACCCCAGCATCACTGGCGATGGGCTATTCCCTGAGCACGTGAGCAAGACCTGCCTCCTCAGCCCGCAGGCTGCTCACGCCTCCCAGGAGATGCCCAACCCCGATTCTCCCTCCACCTGCTGCCACCTCAGGGCCTTCCCAGAGGGGCAAAACGCCCCCGGCCTGATCCATCTGCGGGACAACCATCCTTCCTGCGCCTGGCAAGGCACCAGTGGCTGCTCCAAAGCACCGGCACCCCCGCCAACATCTCTGCATCCCATTCCTCATGGCTGCTGCCACTGGCTCCGCAGGGGATGAGGATGGCGAGCTCTGCAGTGCTCCTCAAGAAGGCATTCCCTTGCTCTTGCCACTGCTAGCCAGCTGAAAAGGCCAGCCAGCCTCAGCAACCTCCAGCTGTTGGGGGTTCTTCTCGTCTCCAGCAGCCTCGTCGAGCCTCCTCCGGCCTTCCTCCCTCAGCCCTCGCCAAGTAATTCCACCGCCTCCTCAAGGACTTCCTCTCGCCCGTCTTGGGGCTGCCCCCAGGCCAGCTATGGCAGCGCGACGCGGGAGCGTGCTCCCTTTTATGCTGCCCCGGGGCATGGTGACTGCTGCGTTGCCGGGCGCTGGCACTGTGACACGGGGGTGACGGGGCCCCCCTCTGCGCAGCCCCGCCCACCGGCCCTCTGCCCAGCGTCCTTCCCAGGAAGGCCTTTGGGCTGCTGGCCCCGAGGCAGTCCCTGGGCCCAGGAGGCTCAGGGGGCTGTCCCTGCCCTTGCTGGCCATGCCCTGGGCACAGCTGCTGGGCGTCCCGCTAAATACATCCGGGCATTCAGACTACGTCGTGAAGGCTGTTTGTCCCATCTACATTCATTTGGTTGTGGGGATGCCAGAGGTGAAAGCAAGGCTTTTGGTTCCCTCTGCATGAAGTGTGCAGAGACGGAGAGCACGTGCAGGATGGCCTCGCCGTTCCTGACCCATGCACCAAGGGACATTTGCTGCTCCCCTGCTTATGCTGAGGTCTTCTTCTGGGAAAGAAGTCCCAAATCCTTTTCTCTTCTTGACCCTCTTTTTCCTTGCACTCCAGAGCTTTTCTCCTCCCTTGGCCTTCACCCTCAATACCTTTCCTGAAAGTGACGGCAGCCCTCTCAGCCTTTGCCTTGCTCCTGCTAGTCGTCTTCACCTCAGCTAGAGAGTCCTGAAGGATCGCTGCAGGTCCCTTCCAACTCAACCCTTCTCTTCTCTTCACTTGTGTTCTATTCCCTGCACTGACGATGAGGCGAATAACAAGGAGACCACTAGTTGCCTGAAATGCCAGGGGGTTTGCAGCTCCAGAAACACTTTTGAGGACACAAATCAAAAAGGATACAAGTAGAAACAGGACTGGATTTCATTTGATTTTACTTTATTTTACTTTCTTTTATTTTCTGTCTTGTTCTGTTGGTTGATGTTAGTTTAGTTTCGTTTCTTTCATGTGATGTTATTGGATTTGATTTTATTACATTTTCTTTGGGGTTATTTCTTATTATTTTATTTTATGTTGGATTATCTTCTTTTATTTTACCTTGCTTTATGCGTTTTTATTTTGTTTTGTTATTTTCTTATTTTATCATTTTATTTGACCTTATTTTGGTTTAGGCTCTTTTAGGCTATTTTGCTGAATCTCTTTCAGAGCCGATGCTCACAAGCATTAACACAATGCGCATGTGCAGCCAGGAGCAGGCTGATGTGTTCTTCGGTTTAGTTTGAAAAAGCATCCCTTGCAGTCTGGCAAAGGAAAGCCGCAGAAAGGAGCAGCAGGAAGACAGGCCAAGCAGTCCCTCGTTTCTCAACAGTGCAGAAGAACTTGAAGAAGGAGGATGGGGACCGACCACACACCGAAAAGTACCAGAAGAGGAGGGGTGTGGTGCCCTGGGCTATTTTCACAAGTAGGCCACGTGTCGATGACAAGCACCCCTTTTGCCTTCCCAAACTTGCTCCGCTGTGCTTCTTGGCCAGGGAGGCATGAAAAGCGCTCTCCTGCCTGCCCTGCGCTTGGATCGCGTGCAGGGAGAGCTGAAAAGCGGCAGCTCCGCATGGTGCGGCAAGCCTGCAGCCCTTCCAAGCACAGGCTGTTTTGCACAAGCAAGAACACCTCGGGGAACGGAGCCAAGGGAAGAGCAGAGCTCGCTCCTGCTCCAAACCTGCAATGGGCAGAAGAGCCAGGGAGCGCCAGGGCACGAGTGGCGCCTCGGAGGTGCAAGAGCAGCGGGCAAGAACTGAGCCCAAAGGGCCCAGAGGAGCCCTGACAACGGGCTACGCTCAATGCTGCAGAGGAGAAGAAGCAACCCCCGGGGGCCACCCTGGGCATCCGCCCTGGGAGTCTAGAAAGCGTCCTCCCCCCGCCTGCGGGGCACGAGGGCCACCTTGGTGGAGCAGGAGCAGCAGGCACCTAGCCAAAAGGGCCCAAAGGAGCCCTGGCAAGGGGCCATGCTCAATGCTGCAGAGGAAGGCAAAAAACCCCCGGGGACACTTGCTAGCCCACCGTGGGGGGAAAAAAGCCTTCCTCCCCGCAGCTGCAGGGCACGAGAGGCCACCTTCGTGGTGCATGAGCAACAGGCAGTAACCCAGCCAAACTGGCCCAGAGGAGCCCTGACAAGTGCTCATGCTCAGTGCTGCAGAGGAAGGCAAAAAAACCCCGGGCACCAGAGCCAATCTGCCCCGGGGGAAAATTCCTTCCTGACCCCAGCATCACCAGCGATGGGCTATTCCCTGAGCACGTGAGCAAGACCTGCCTCCTCGGCCCGCAGGCTGCTCACGCCTCCCAGGAGATGCCCAACCCCGATTCTCCCTCCACCTGCTGCCACCTCAGGGCCTTCCCAGAGGGGCAAAACGCCCTCGGCCTGATCCATCTGCGGGACAACCATCCTTCCTGCGCCTGGCAAGGCACCAGTGGCTGCTCCAAAGCACTGGCACCCCCGCCAACATCTCTGCATCCCATTCCTCACGGCTGCTGCCACTGGCTCCGCAGGGGATGAGGATGGCGAGCTCTGCAGTGCTCCTCAAGAAGGCATTCCCTTGCTCTTGCCACTGCTAGCCAGCTGAAAAGGCCAGCCAGCCTCACCAACCTCCAGCTGTTGGGGGTTCTTCTCGTCTCCAGCAGCCTCGTCGAGCCTCCTCCGGCCTTCCTGCCTCAGCCCTCGCCAAGTAATTCCACCGCCTCCTCAAGGACTTCCTCTCGCCCGTCTTGGGGCTGCCCCCAGGCCAGCTATGGCAGCGCGACGCGGGAGCGTGCTCCCTTTTATGCTGCCCCGGGGCATGGTGACTGCTGCGTTGCCGGGCGCTGGCACTGTGACACGGGGGTGACGGGCCCCCCCCCTGCGCAGCCCCGCCCGCCGGCCCTCCGCCCAGCATCCTTCCCAGGAAGGCTTTTGGGCTGCTGGCCCCGAGGCAGTCCCCGGGCCCAGGAGGCTCAGGGGGCTGTCCCTGCCCTTGCTGGCCATGCCCTGGGCACAGCTGCTGGGCGTCCCGCTAAATACATCTGGACATTCAGACTACGTCGTGAAGGCTGTTTGTCCCATCTGCATTCATTTGGTTGTGGGGATGCCAGAGGTGAAAGCAAGGCTTTTGGTTCCCTCGGCGTGAACTGGGCAGAGACGGAGAGCACGTGCAGGATGGCCTCGCCGTTCCTGACCCATGCACCAAGGGACATTTGCTGCTCCCCTGCTTATGCTGAGGTCTTCTTCTGGGAAAGAAGTCCCAAATCCTTTTCTCTTCTTGACCCTCTTTTTCCTTGCACTCCAGAGCTTTTCTCCTCCCTTGGCCTTCACCCTCAATACCTTTCCTGAAAGTGACGGCAGCCCTCTCAGCCTTTGCCTTGCTCCTGCTAGTCGTCTTCACCTCAGCTAGAGAGTCCTGAAGGATCGCTGCAGGTCCCTTCCAACTCAACCCTTCTCTTCTCTTCACTTGTGTTCTATTCCCTGCACTGACGATGAGGCGAATAACAAGGAGACCACTAGTTGCCTGAAATGCCAGGGGGTTTGCAGCTCCAGAAACACTTTTGAGGACACAAATCAAAAAGGATACAAGTAGAAACAGGACTGGATTTCATTTGATTTTACTTTATTTTACTTTCTTTTATTTTCTGTCTTGTTCTGTTGGTTGATGTTAGTTTAGTTTCGTTTCTTTCATGTGATGTTATTGGATTTGATTTTATTACATTTTCTTTGGGGTTATTTCTTATTATTTTATTTTATGTTGGATTATCTTCTTTTATTTTACCTTGCTTTATGCGTTTTTATTTTGTTTTGTTATTTTCTTATTTTATCATTTTATTTGACCTTATTTTGGTTTAGGCTCTTTTAGGCTATTTTGCTGAATCTCTTTCAGAGCCGATGCTCACAAGCATTAACACAATGCGCATGTGCAGCCAGGAGCAGGCTGATGTGTTCTTCGGTTTAGTTTGAAAAAGCATCCCTTGCAGTCTGGCAAAGGAAAGCCGCAGAAAGGAGCAGCAGGAAGACAGGCCAAGCAGTCCCTCGTTTCTCAACAGTGCAGAAGAACTTGAAGAAGGAGGATGGGGACCGACCACACACCGAAAAGTACCAGAAGAGGAGGGGTGTGGTGCCCTGGGCTATTTTCACAAGTAGGCCACGTGTCGATGACAAGCACCCCTTTTGCCTTCCCAAACTTGCTCCGCTGTGCTTCTTGGCCAGGGAGGCATGAAAAGCGCTCTCCTGCCTGCCCTGCGCTTGGATCGCGTGCAGGGAGAGCTGAAAAGCGGCAGCTCCGCATGGTGCGGCAAGCCTGCAGCCCTTCCAAGCACAGGCTGTTTTGCACAAGCAAGAACACCTCGGGGAACGGAGCCAAGGGAAGAGCAGAGCTCGCTCCTGCTCCAAACCTGCAATGGGCAGAAGAGCCAGGGAGCGCCAGGGCACGAGTGGCGCCTCGGAGGTGCAAGAGCAGCGGGCAAGAACTGAGCCCAAAGGGCCCAGAGGAGCCCTGACAACGGGCTACGCTCAATGCTGCAGAGGAGAAGAAGCAACCCCCGGGGGCCACCCTGGGCATCCGCCCTGGGAGTCTAGAAAGCGTCCTCCCCCCGCCTGCGGGGCACGAGGGCCACCTTGGTGGAGCAGGAGCAGCAGGCACCTAGCCAAAAGGGCCCAAAGGAGCCCTGGCAAGGGGCCATGCTCAATGCTGCAGAGGAAGGCAAAAAACCCCCGGGGACACTTGCTAGCCCACCGTGGGGGGAAAAAAGCCTTCCTCCCCGCAGCTGCAGGGCACGAGAGGCCACCTTCGTGGTGCATGAGCAACAGGCAGTAACCCAGCCAAACTGGCCCAGAGGAGCCCTGACAAGTGCTCATGCTCAGTGCTGCAGAGGAAGGCAAAAAAACCCCGGGCACCAGAGCCAATCTGCCCCGGGGGAAAATTCCTTCCTGACCCCAGCATCACCAGCGATGGGCTATTCCCTGAGCACGTGAGCAAGACCTGCCTCCTCGGCCCGCAGGCTGCTCACGCCTCCCAGGAGATGCCCAACCCCGATTCTCCCTCCACCTGCTGCCACCTCAGGGCCTTCCCAGAGGGGCAAAACGCCCTCGGCCTGATCCATCTGCGGGACAACCATCCTTCCTGCGCCTGGCAAGGCACCAGTGGCTGCTCCAAAGCACTGGCACCCCCGCCAACATCTCTGCATCCCATTCCTCACGGCTGCTGCCACTGGCTCCGCAGGGGATGAGGATGGCGAGCTCTGCAGTGCTCCTCAAGAAGGCATTCCCTTGCTCTTGCCACTGCTAGCCAGCTGAAAAGGCCAGCCAGCCTCACCAACCTCCAGCTGTTGGGGGTTCTTCTCGTCTCCAGCAGCCTCGTCGAGCCTCCTCCGGCCTTCCTGCCTCAGCCCTCGCCAAGTAATTCCACCGCCTCCTCAAGGACTTCCTCTCGCCCGTCTTGGGGCTGCCCCCAGGCCAGCTATGGCAGCGCGACGCGGGAGCGTGCTCCCTTTTATGCTGCCCCGGGGCATGGTGACTGCTGCGTTGCCGGGCGCTGGCACTGTGACACGGGGGTGACGGGCCCCCCCCCTGCGCAGCCCCGCCCGCCGGCCCTCCGCCCAGCATCCTTCCCAGGAAGGCTTTTGGGCTGCTGGCCCCGAGGCAGTCCCCGGGCCCAGGAGGCTCAGGGGGCTGTCCCTGCCCTTGCTGGCCATGCCCTGGGCACAGCTGCTGGGCGTCCCGCTAAATACATCTGGACATTCAGACTACGTCGTGAAGGCTGTTTGTCCCATCTGCATTCATTTGGTTGTGGGGATGCCAGAGGTGAAAGCAAGGCTTTTGGTTCCCTCGGCGTGAACTGGGCAGAGACGGAGAGCACGTGCAGGATGGCCTCGCCGTTCCTGACCCATGCACCAAGGGACATTTGCTGCTCCCCTGCTTATGCTGAGGTCTTCTTCTGGGAAAGAAGTCCCAAATCCTTTTCTCTTCTTGACCCTCTTTTTCCTTGCACTCCAGAGCTTTTCTCCTCCCTTGGCCTTCACCCTCAATACCTTTCCTGAAAGTGACGGCAGCCCTCTCAGCCTTTGCCTTGCTCCTGCTAGTCGTCTTCACCTCAGCTAGAGAGTCCTGAAGGATCGCTGCAGGTCCCTTCCAACTCAACCCTTCTCTTCTCTTCACTTGTGTTCTATTCCCTGCACTGACGATGAGGCGAATAACAAGGAGACCACTAGTTGCCTGAAATGCCAGGGGGTTTGCAGCTCCAGAAACACTTTTGAGGACACAAATCAAAAAGGATACAAGTAGAAACAGGACTGGATTTCATTTGATTTTACTTTATTTTACTTTCTTTTATTTTCTGTCTTGTTCTGTTGGTTGATGTTAGTTTAGTTTCGTTTCTTTCATGTGATGTTATTGGATTTGATTTTATTACATTTTCTTTGGGGTTATTTCTTATTATTTTATTTTATGTTGGATTATCTTCTTTTATTTTACCTTGCTTTATGCGTTTTTATTTTGTTTTGTTATTTTCTTATTTTATCATTTTATTTGACCTTATTTTGGTTTAGGCTCTTTTAGGCTATTTTGCTGAATCTCTTTCAGAGCCGATGCTCACAAGCATTAACACAATGCGCATGTGCAGCCAGGAGCAGGCTGATGTGTTCTTCGGTTTAGTTTGAAAAAGCATCCCTTGCAGTCTGGCAAAGGAAAGCCGCAGAAAGGAGCAGCAGGAAGACAGGCCAAGCAGTCCCTCGTTTCTCAACAGTGCAGAAGAACTTGAAGAAGGAGGATGGGGACCGACCACACACCGAAAAGTACCAGAAGAGGAGGGGTGTGGTGCCCTGGGCTATTTTCACAAGTAGGCCACGTGTCGATGACAAGCACCCCTTTTGCCTTCCCAAACTTGCTCCGCTGTGCTTCTTGGCCAGGGAGGCATGAAAAGCGCTCTCCTGCCTGCCCTGCGCTTGGATCGCGTGCAGGGAGAGCTGAAAAGCGGCAGCTCCGCATGGTGCGGCAAGCCTGCAGCCCTTCCAAGCACAGGCTGTTTTGCACAAGCAAGAACACCTCGGGGAACGGAGCCAAGGGAAGAGCAGAGCTCGCTCCTGCTCCAAACCTGCAATGGGCAGAAGAGCCAGGGAGCGCCAGGGCACGAGTGGCGCCTCGGAGGTGCAAGAGCAGCGGGCAAGAACTGAGCCCAAAGGGCCCAGAGGAGCCCTGACAACGGGCTACGCTCAATGCTGCAGAGGAGAAGAAGCAACCCCCGGGGGCCACCCTGGGCATCCGCCCTGGGAGTCTAGAAAGCGTCCTCCCCCCGCCTGCGGGGCACGAGGGCCACCTTGGTGGAGCAGGAGCAGCAGGCACCTAGCCAAAAGGGCCCAAAGGAGCCCTGGCAAGGGGCCATGCTCAATGCTGCAGAGGAAGGCAAAAAACCCCCGGGGACACTTGCTAGCCCACCGTGGGGGGAAAAAAGCCTTCCTCCCCGCAGCTGCAGGGCACGAGAGGCCACCTTCGTGGTGCATGAGCAACAGGCAGTAACCCAGCCAAACTGGCCCAGAGGAGCCCTGACAAGTGCTCATGCTCAGTGCTGCAGAGGAAGGCAAAAAAACCCCGGGCACCAGAGCCAATCTGCCCCGGGGGAAAATTCCTTCCTGACCCCAGCATCACCAGCGATGGGCTATTCCCTGAGCACGTGAGCAAGACCTGCCTCCTCGGCCCGCAGGCTGCTCACGCCTCCCAGGAGATGCCCAACCCCGATTCTCCCTCCACCTGCTGCCACCTCAGGGCCTTCCCAGAGGGGCAAAACGCCCTCGGCCTGATCCATCTGCGGGACAACCATCCTTCCTGCGCCTGGCAAGGCACCAGTGGCTGCTCCAAAGCACTGGCACCCCCGCCAACATCTCTGCATCCCATTCCTCACGGCTGCTGCCACTGGCTCCGCAGGGGATGAGGATGGCGAGCTCTGCAGTGCTCCTCAAGAAGGCATTCCCTTGCTCTTGCCACTGCTAGCCAGCTGAAAAGGCCAGCCAGCCTCACCAACCTCCAGCTGTTGGGGGTTCTTCTCGTCTCCAGCAGCCTCGTCGAGCCTCCTCCGGCCTTCCTGCCTCAGCCCTCGCCAAGTAATTCCACCGCCTCCTCAAGGACTTCCTCTCGCCCGTCTTGGGGCTGCCCCCAGGCCAGCTATGGCAGCGCGACGCGGGAGCGTGCTCCCTTTTATGCTGCCCCGGGGCATGGTGACTGCTGCGTTGCCGGGCGCTGGCACTGTGACACGGGGGTGACGGGCCCCCCCCCTGCGCAGCCCCGCCCGCCGGCCCTCCGCCCAGCATCCTTCCCAGGAAGGCTTTTGGGCTGCTGGCCCCGAGGCAGTCCCCGGGCCCAGGAGGCTCAGGGGGCTGTCCCTGCCCTTGCTGGCCATGCCCTGGGCACAGCTGCTGGGCGTCCCGCTAAATACATCTGGACATTCAGACTACGTCGTGAAGGCTGTTTGTCCCATCTGCATTCATTTGGTTGTGGGGATGCCAGAGGTGAAAGCAAGGCTTTTGGTTCCCTCGGCGTGAACTGGGCAGAGACGGAGAGCACGTGCAGGATGGCCTCGCCGTTCCTGACCCATGCACCAAGGGACATTTGCTGCTCCCCTGCTTATGCTGAGGTCTTCTTCTGGGAAAGAAGTCCCAAATCCTTTTCTCTTCTTGACCCTCTTTTTCCTTGCACTCCAGAGCTTTTCTCCTCCCTTGGCCTTCACCCTCAATACCTTTCCTGAAAGTGACGGCAGCCCTCTCAGCCTTTGCCTTGCTCCTGCTAGTCGTCTTCACCTCAGCTAGAGAGTCCTGAAGGATCGCTGCAGGTCCCTTCCAACTCAACCCTTCTCTTCTCTTCACTTGTGTTCTATTCCCTGCACTGACGATGAGGCGAATAACAAGGAGACCACTAGTTGCCTGAAATGCCAGGGGGTTTGCAGCTCCAGAAACACTTTTGAGGACACAAATCAAAAAGGATACAAGTAGAAACAGGACTGGATTTCATTTGATTTTACTTTATTTTACTTTCTTTTATTTTCTGTCTTGTTCTGTTGGTTGATGTTAGTTTAGTTTCGTTTCTTTCATGTGATGTTATTGGATTTGATTTTATTACATTTTCTTTGGGGTTATTTCTTATTATTTTATTTTATGTTGGATTATCTTCTTTTATTTTACCTTGCTTTATGCGTTTTTATTTTGTTTTGTTATTTTCTTATTTTATCATTTTATTTGACCTTATTTTGGTTTAGGCTCTTTTAGGCTATTTTGCTGAATCTCTTTCAGAGCCGATGCTCACAAGCATTAACACAATGCGCATGTGCAGCCAGGAGCAGGCTGATGTGTTCTTCGGTTTAGTTTGAAAAAGCATCCCTTGCAGTCTGGCAAAGGAAAGCCGCAGAAAGGAGCAGCAGGAAGACAGGCCAAGCAGTCCCTCGTTTCTCAACAGTGCAGAAGAACTTGAAGAAGGAGGATGGGGACCGACCACACACCGAAAAGTACCAGAAGAGGAGGGGTGTGGTGCCCTGGGCTATTTTCACAAGTAGGCCACGTGTCGATGACAAGCACCCCTTTTGCCTTCCCAAACTTGCTCCGCTGTGCTTCTTGGCCAGGGAGGCATGAAAAGCGCTCTCCTGCCTGCCCTGCGCTTGGATCGCGTGCAGGGAGAGCTGAAAAGCGGCAGCTCCGCATGGTGCGGCAAGCCTGCAGCCCTTCCAAGCACAGGCTGTTTTGCACAAGCAAGAACACCTCGGGGAACGGAGCCAAGGGAAGAGCAGAGCTCGCTCCTGCTCCAAACCTGCAATGGGCAGAAGAGCCAGGGAGCGCCAGGGCACGAGTGGCGCCTCGGAGGTGCAAGAGCAGCGGGCAAGAACTGAGCCCAAAGGGCCCAGAGGAGCCCTGACAACGGGCTACGCTCAATGCTGCAGAGGAGAAGAAGCAACCCCCGGGGGCCACCCTGGGCATCCGCCCTGGGAGTCTAGAAAGCGTCCTCCCCCCGCCTGCGGGGCACGAGGGCCACCTTGGTGGAGCAGGAGCAGCAGGCACCTAGCCAAAAGGGCCCAAAGGAGCCCTGGCAAGGGGCCATGCTCAATGCTGCAGAGGAAGGCAAAAAACCCCCGGGGACACTTGCTAGCCCACCGTGGGGGGAAAAAAGCCTTCCTCCCCGCAGCTGCAGGGCACGAGAGGCCACCTTCGTGGTGCATGAGCAACAGGCAGTAACCCAGCCAAACTGGCCCAGAGGAGCCCTGACAAGTGCTCATGCTCAGTGCTGCAGAGGAAGGCAAAAAAACCCCGGGCACCAGAGCCAATCTGCCCCGGGGGAAAATTCCTTCCTGACCCCAGCATCACCAGCGATGGGCTATTCCCTGAGCACGTGAGCAAGACCTGCCTCCTCGGCCCGCAGGCTGCTCACGCCTCCCAGGAGATGCCCAACCCCGATTCTCCCTCCACCTGCTGCCACCTCAGGGCCTTCCCAGAGGGGCAAAACGCCCTCGGCCTGATCCATCTGCGGGACAACCATCCTTCCTGCGCCTGGCAAGGCACCAGTGGCTGCTCCAAAGCACTGGCACCCCCGCCAACATCTCTGCATCCCATTCCTCACGGCTGCTGCCACTGGCTCCGCAGGGGATGAGGATGGCGAGCTCTGCAGTGCTCCTCAAGAAGGCATTCCCTTGCTCTTGCCACTGCTAGCCAGCTGAAAAGGCCAGCCAGCCTCACCAACCTCCAGCTGTTGGGGGTTCTTCTCGTCTCCAGCAGCCTCGTCGAGCCTCCTCCGGCCTTCCTGCCTCAGCCCTCGCCAAGTAATTCCACCGCCTCCTCAAGGACTTCCTCTCGCCCGTCTTGGGGCTGCCCCCAGGCCAGCTATGGCAGCGCGACGCGGGAGCGTGCTCCCTTTTATGCTGCCCCGGGGCATGGTGACTGCTGCGTTGCCGGGCGCTGGCACTGTGACACGGGGGTGACGGGCCCCCCCCCTGCGCAGCCCCGCCCGCCGGCCCTCCGCCCAGCATCCTTCCCAGGAAGGCTTTTGGGCTGCTGGCCCCGAGGCAGTCCCCGGGCCCAGGAGGCTCAGGGGGCTGTCCCTGCCCTTGCTGGCCATGCCCTGGGCACAGCTGCTGGGCGTCCCGCTAAATACATCTGGACATTCAGACTACGTCGTGAAGGCTGTTTGTCCCATCTGCATTCATTTGGTTGTGGGGATGCCAGAGGTGAAAGCAAGGCTTTTGGTTCCCTCGGCGTGAACTGGGCAGAGACGGAGAGCACGTGCAGGATGGCCTCGCCGTTCCTGACCCATGCACCAAGGGACATTTGCTGCTCCCCTGCTTATGCTGAGGTCTTCTTCTGGGAAAGAAGTCCCAAATCCTTTTCTCTTCTTGACCCTCTTTTTCCTTGCACTCCAGAGCTTTTCTCCTCCCTTGGCCTTCACCCTCAATACCTTTCCTGAAAGTGACGGCAGCCCTCTCAGCCTTTGCCTTGCTCCTGCTAGTCGTCTTCACCTCAGCTAGAGAGTCCTGAAGGATCGCTGCAGGTCCCTTCCAACTCAACCCTTCTCTTCTCTTCACTTGTGTTCTATTCCCTGCACTGACGATGAGGCGAATAACAAGGAGACCACTAGTTGCCTGAAATGCCAGGGGGTTTGCAGCTCCAGAAACACTTTTGAGGACACAAATCAAAAAGGATACAAGTAGAAACAGGACTGGATTTCATTTGATTTTACTTTATTTTACTTTCTTTTATTTTCTGTCTTGTTCTGTTGGTTGATGTTAGTTTAGTTTCGTTTCTTTCATGTGATGTTATTGGATTTGATTTTATTACATTTTCTTTGGGGTTATTTCTTATTATTTTATTTTATGTTGGATTATCTTCTTTTATTTTACCTTGCTTTATGCGTTTTTATTTTGTTTTGTTATTTTCTTATTTTATCATTTTATTTGACCTTATTTTGGTTTAGGCTCTTTTAGGCTATTTTGCTGAATCTCTTTCAGAGCCGATGCTCACAAGCATTAACACAATGCGCATGTGCAGCCAGGAGCAGGCTGATGTGTTCTTCGGTTTAGTTTGAAAAAGCATCCCTTGCAGTCTGGCAAAGGAAAGCCGCAGAAAGGAGCAGCAGGAAGACAGGCCAAGCAGTCCCTCGTTTCTCAACAGTGCAGAAGAACTTGAAGAAGGAGGATGGGGACCGACCACACACCGAAAAGTACCAGAAGAGGAGGGGTGTGGTGCCCTGGGCTATTTTCACAAGTAGCACACGTGTCGATGACAAGCACCCCTTTTGCCTTCCCAAACTTGCTCCGCTGTGCTTCTTGGCCAGGGAGGCATGAAAAGCGCTCTCCTGCCTGCCCTGCGCTTGGATCGCGTGCAGGGAGAGCTGAAAAGCGGCAGCTCCGCATGGTGCGGCAAGCCTGCGGCCCTTCCAAGCACAGGCTGTTTTGCACAAGCAAGGACACCTCGGGAAACGCAGCCAAGGGAAGAGCAGAGCTCCCTCCTGCTCCAAACCTGCAATGGGCAAAAGAGCCAGGGAGCGCCAGGGCACGAGTGGCGCCTCGCAGGTGCAAGAGCAGCGGGCAAGAACTGAGCCCAAAGGGCCCAGAGGAGCCCTGACAAGGGGCTGCGCTCAGTGCTATGGAGGAGGAGCAGCAACCCCCGGGGGCCACCCTGGGCATCCGCCCTGGGAGTCTAGAAAGCATCCTCCCCCCGCCTGCGGGGCACGAGGGCCACCTTCGTGGAGCAGGAGCAGCAGGCACCTAGCCAAAAGGACCCAAAGGAGCCCTGGCAAGGGGCCATGCTCAATGCTGCAGAGGAAGGCAAAAAACCCCCGGGGACACTTGCTAGCCCACCGTGGGGGGAAAAAAGCCTTCCTCCCCGCAGCTGCAGGGCACGAGAGGCCACCTTCGTGGTGCATGAGCAACAGGCAGTAACCCAGCCAAAATGGCCCAGAGGAGCCCTGAGAAGTGCTCATGCTCAGTGCTGCAGAGGAAGGCAAAAAAACCCCGGGCACCAGAGCCAATCTGCCCCGGGGGAAAATTCCTTCCTGACCCCAGCATCACCAGCGATGGGCTATTCCCTGAGCACGTGAGCAAGACCTGCCTCCTCGGCCCGCAGGCTGCTCACGCCTCCCAGGAGATGCCCAACCCCGATTCTCCCTCCACCTGCTGCCACCTCAGGGCCTTCCCAGAGGGGCAAAACGCCCTCGGCCTGATCCATCTGCGGGACAACCATCCTTCCTGCGCCTGGCAAGGCACCAGTGGCTGCTCCAAAGCACCGGCACCCCCGCCAACATCTCTGCATCCCATTCCTCACGGCTGCTGACACTGGCTCCGCAGGGGATGAGGATGGCGAGCTCTGCAGTGCTCCTCAAGAAGGCATTCCCTTGCTCTTGCCACTGCTAGCCAGCTGAAAAGGCCAGCCAGCCTCACCAACCTCCAGCTGTTGGGGGTTCTTCTCGTCTCCAGCAGCCTCGTCGAGCCTCCTCCGGCCTTCCTCCCTCAGCCCTCGCCAAGTAATTCCACCGCCTCCTCAAGGACTTCCTCTCGCCCGTCTTGGGGCTGCCCCCAGGCCAGCTATGGCAGCGCGACGCGGGAGCGTGCTCCCTTTTATGCTGCCCCGGGGCATGGTGACTGCTGCGTTGCCGGGCGCTGGCACTGTGACACGGGGGTGACGGGCCCCCCCCTGCGCAGCCCCGCCCGCCGGCCCTCTGCCCAGCGTCCTTCCCAGGAAGGCCTTTGGGCTGCTGGCCCCGAGGCAGTCCCTGGGCCCAGGAGGCTCAGGGGGCTGTCCCTGCCCTTGCTGGCCATGCCCTGGGCACAGCTGCTGGGCGTCCCGCTAAATACATCTGGACATTCAGACTACGTCGTGAAGGCTGTTTGTCCCATCTACATTCATTTGGTTGTGGGGATGCCAGAGGTGAAAGCAAGGCTTTTGGTTCCCTCTGCATGAAGTGTGCAGAGACGGAGAGCACGTGCAGGATGGCCTCGCCGTTCCTGACCCATGCACCAAGGGACATTTGCTGCTCCCCTGCTTATGCTGAGGTCTTCTTCTGGGAAAGAAGTCCCAAATCCTTTTCTCTTCTTGACCCTCTTTTTCCTTGCACTCCAGAGCTTTTCTCCTCCCTTGGCCTTCACCCTCAATACCTTTCCTGAAAGTGACGGCAGCCCTCTCAGCCTTTGCCTTGCTCCTGCTAGTCGTCTTCACCTCAGCTAGAGAGTCCTGAAGGATCGCTGCAGGTCCCTTCCAACTCAACCCTTCTCTTCTCTTCACTTGTGTTCTATTCCCTGCACTGACGATGAGGCGAATAACAAGGAGACCACTAGTTGCCTGAAATGCCAGGGGGTTTGCAGCTCCAGAAACACTTTTGAGGACACAAATCAAAAAGGATACAAGTAGAAACAGGACTGGATTTCATTTGATTTTACTTTATTTTACTTTCTTTTATTTTCTGTCTTGTTCTGTTGGTTGATGTTAGTTTAGTTTCGTTTCTTTCATGTGATGTTATTGGATTTGATTTTATTACATTTTCTTTGGGGTTATTTCTTATTATTTTATTTTATGTTGGATTATCTTCTTTTATTTTACCTTGCTTTATGCGTTTTTATTTTGTTTTGTTATTTTCTTATTTTATCATTTTATTTGACCTTATTTTGGTTTAGGCTCTTTTAGGCTATTTTGCTGAATCTCTTTCAGAGCCGATGCTCACAAGCATTAACACAATGCGCATGTGCAGCCAGGAGCAGGCTGATGTGTTCTTCGGTTTAGTTTGAAAAAGCATCCCTTGCAGTCTGGCAAAGGAAAGCCGCAGAAAGGAGCAGCAGGAAGACAGGCCAAGCAGTCCCTCGTTTCTCAACAGTGCAGAAGAACTTGAAGAAGGAGGATGGGGACCGACCACACACCGAAAAGTACCAGAAGAGGAGGGGTGTGGTGCCCTGGGCTATTTTCACAAGTAGGCCACGTGTCGATGACAAGCACCCCTTTTGCCTTCCCAAACTTGCTCCGCTGTGCTTCTTGGCCAGGGAGGCATGAAAAGCGCTCTCCTGCCTGCCCTGCGCTTGGATCGCGTGCAGGGAGAGCTGAAAAGCTGCAGCTCCGCATGGTGCGGCAAGCCTGCAGCCCTTCCAAGCACAGGCTGTTTTGCACAAGCAAGAACACCTCGGGGAACGGAGCCAAGGGAAGAGCAGAGCTCGCTCCTGCTCCAAACCTGCAATGGGCAGAAGAGCCAGGGAGCGCCAGGGCACGAGTGGCGCCTCGGAGGTGCAAGAGCAGCGGGCAAGAACTGAGCCCAAAGGGCCCAGAGGAGCCCTGACAAGGGGCTGCGCTCAATGCTGCAGAGGAGAAGCCGCAACCCCCGGGGGCCGCCCTGGGCGTCCGCCCTGCGAGTCTAGAAAGCGTCCTCCCCCCGCCTGCGGGGCACGAGGGCCACCTTGGTGGAGCAGGAGCAGCAGGCACCTAGCCAAAAGGACCCAAAGGAGCCCTGGCAAGGGGCCATGCTCAATGCTGCAGAGGAAGGCAAAAAACCCCCGGGGACACTTGCTAGCCCACCGTGGGGGGAAAAAAGCCTTCCTCCCCGCAGCTGCAGGGCACGAGAGGCCACCTTCGTGGTGCATGAGCAACAGGCAGTAACCCAGCCAAACTGGCCCAGAGGAGCCCTGACAAGTGCTCATGCTCAGTGCTGCAGAGGAAGGCAAAAAAACCCCGGGCACCAGAGCCAATCTGCCCCGGGGGAAAATTCCTTCCTGACCCCAGCATCACCAGCGATGGGCTATTCCCTGAGCACGTGAGCAAGACCTGCCTCCTCGGCCCGCAGGCTGCTCATGCCTCCCAGGAGATGCCCAACCCCGATTCTCCCTCCACCTGCTGCCACCTCAGGGCCTTCCCAGAGGGGCAAAACGCCCTCGGCCTGATCCATCTGCGGGACAACCATCCTTCCTGCGCCTGGCAAGGCACCAGTGGCTGCTCCAAAGCACCGGCACCCCCGCCAACATCTCTGCATCCCATTCCTCACGGCTGCTGCCACTGGCTCCGCAGGGGATGAGGATGGCGAGCTCTGCAGTGCTCCTCAAGAAGGCATTCCCTTGCTCTTGCCACTGCTAGCCAGCTGAAAAGGCCAGCCAGCCTCACCAACCTCCAGCTGTTGGGGGTTCTTCTCGTCTCCAGCAGCCTCGTCGAGCCTCCTCCGGCCTTCCTCCCTCAGCCCTCGCCAAGTAATTCCACCGCCTCCTCAAGGACTTCCTCTCGCCCGTCTTGGGGCTGCCCCCAGGCCAGCTATGGCAGCGCGACGCGGGAGCGTGCTCCCTTTTATGCTGCCCCGGAGCATGGTGACTGCTGCATTGCCGGGCGCTGGCACTGTGACACGGGGGGGACGGGCCCCCCCCTGCGCAGCCCCACCCACCGGCCCTCTGCCCAGCATCCTTCCCAGGAAGGCCTTTGGGCTGCTGGCCCCGAGGCACTCCCTGGGCCCAGGAGGCTCAGGGGGCTGTCCCTGCCCTTGCTGGCCATGCCCTGGGCACAGCTGCTGGGCGTCGCGCTAAATACATCTGGACATTCAGACTACGTCGTGAAGGCTGTTTGTCCCATCTACATTCATTTGGTTGTGGGGATGCCAGAGGTGAAAGCAAGGCTTTTGGTTCCCTCTGCATGAAGTGTGCAGAGACGGAGAGCACGTGCAGGATGGCCTCGCCGTTCCTGACCCATGCACCAAGGGACATTTGCTGCTCCCCTGCTTATGCTGAGGTCTTCTTCTGGGAAAGAAGTCCCAAATCCTTTTCTCTTCTTGACCCTCTTTTTCCTTGCACTCCAGAGCTTTTCTCCTCCCTTGGCCTTCACCCTCAATACCTTTCCTGAAAGTGACGGCAGCCCTCTCAGCCTTTGCCTTGCTCCTGCTAGTCGTCTTCACCTCAGCTAGAGAGTCCTGAAGGATCGCTGCAGGTCCCTTCCAACTCAACCCTTCTCTTCTCTTCACTTGTGTTCTATTCCCTGCACTGACGATGAGGCGAATAACAAGGAGACCACTAGTTGCCTGAAATGCCAGGGGGTTTGCAGCTCCAGAAACACTTTTGAGGACACAAATCAAAAAGGATACAAGTAGAAACAGGACTGGATTTCATTTGATTTTACTTTATTTTACTTTCTTTTATTTTCTGTCTTGTTCTGTTGGTTGATGTTAGTTTAGTTTCGTTTCTTTCATGTGATGTTATTGGATTTGATTTTATTACATTTTCTTTGGGGTTATTTCTTATTATTTTATTTTATGTTGGATTATCTTCTTTTATTTTACCTTGCTTTATGCGTTTTTATTTTGTTTTGTTATTTTCTTATTTTATCATTTTATTTGACCTTATTTTGGTTTAGGCTCTTTTAGGCTATTTTGCTGAATCTCTTTCAGAGCCGATGCTCACAAGCATTAACACAATGCGCATGTGCAGCCAGGAGCAGGCTGATGTGTTCTTCGGTTTAGTTTGAAAAAGCATCCCTTGCAGTCTGGCAAAGGAAAGCCGCAGAAAGGAGCAGCAGGAAGACAGGCCAAGCAGTCCCTCGTTTCTCAACAGTGCAGAAGAACTTGAAGAAGGAGGATGGGGACCGACCACACACCGAAAAGTACCAGAAGAGGAGGGGTGTGGTGCCCTGGGCTATTTTCACAAGTAGGCCACGTGTCGATGACAAGCACCCCTTTTGCCTTCCCAAACTTGCTCCGCTGTGCTTCTTGGCCAGGGAGGCATGAAAAGCGCTCTCCTGCCTGCCCTGCGCTTGGATCGCGTGCAGGGAGAGCTGAAAAGCTGCAGCTCCGCATGGTGCGGCAAGCCTGCAGCCCTTCCAAGCACAGGCTGTTTTGCACAAGCAAGAACACCTCGGGGAACGGAGCCAAGGGAAGAGCAGAGCTCGCTCCTGCTCCAAACCTGCAATGGGCAGAAGAGCCAGGGAGCGCCAGGGCACGAGTGGCGCCTCGGAGGTGCAAGAGCAGCGGGCAAGAACTGAGCCCAAAGGGCCCAGAGGAGCCCTGACAAGGGGCTGCGCTCAATGCTGCAGAGGAGAAGCCGCAACCCCCGGGGGCCGCCCTGGGCGTCCGCCCTGCGAGTCTAGAAAGCGTCCTCCCCCCGCCTGCGGGGCACGAGGGCCACCTTGGTGGAGCAGGAGCAGCAGGCACCTAGCCAAAAGGACCCAAAGGAGCCCTGGCAAGGGGCCATGCTCAATGCTGCAGAGGAAGGCAAAAAACCCCCGGGGACACTTGCTAGCCCACCGTGGGGGGAAAAAAGCCTTCCTCCCCGCAGCTGCAGGGCACGAGAGGCCACCTTCGTGGTGCATGAGCAACAGGCAGTAACCCAGCCAAACTGGCCCAGAGGAGCCCTGACAAGTGCTCATGCTCAGTGCTGCAGAGGAAGGCAAAAAAACCCCGGGCACCAGAGCCAATCTGCCCCGGGGGAAAATTCCTTCCTGACCCCAGCATCACCAGCGATGGGCTATTCCCTGAGCACGTGAGCAAGACCTGCCTCCTCGGCCCGCAGGCTGCTCATGCCTCCCAGGAGATGCCCAACCCCGATTCTCCCTCCACCTGCTGCCACCTCAGGGCCTTCCCAGAGGGGCAAAACGCCCTCGGCCTGATCCATCTGCGGGACAACCATCCTTCCTGCGCCTGGCAAGGCACCAGTGGCTGCTCCAAAGCACCGGCACCCCCGCCAACATCTCTGCATCCCATTCCTCACGGCTGCTGCCACTGGCTCCGCAGGGGATGAGGATGGCGAGCTCTGCAGTGCTCCTCAAGAAGGCATTCCCTTGCTCTTGCCACTGCTAGCCAGCTGAAAAGGCCAGCCAGCCTCACCAACCTCCAGCTGTTGGGGGTTCTTCTCGTCTCCAGCAGCCTCGTCGAGCCTCCTCCGGCCTTCCTCCCTCAGCCCTCGCCAAGTAATTCCACCGCCTCCTCAAGGACTTCCTCTCGCCCGTCTTGGGGCTGCCCCCAGGCCAGCTATGGCAGCGCGACGCGGGAGCGTGCTCCCTTTTATGCTGCCCCGGAGCATGGTGACTGCTGCATTGCCGGGCGCTGGCACTGTGACACGGGGGGGACGGGCCCCCCCCTGCGCAGCCCCACCCACCGGCCCTCTGCCCAGCATCCTTCCCAGGAAGGCCTTTGGGCTGCTGGCCCCGAGGCACTCCCTGGGCCCAGGAGGCTCAGGGGGCTGTCCCTGCCCTTGCTGGCCATGCCCTGGGCACAGCTGCTGGGCGTCGCGCTAAATACATCTGGACATTCAGACTACGTCGTGAAGGCTGTTTGTCCCATCTACATTCATTTGGTTGTGGGGATGCCAGAGGTGAAAGCAAGGCTTTTGGTTCCCTCTGCATGAAGTGTGCAGAGACGGAGAGCACGTGCAGGATGGCCTCGCCGTTCCTGACCCATGCACCAAGGGACATTTGCTGCTCCCCTGCTTATGCTGAGGTCTTCTTCTGGGAAAGAAGTCCCAAATCCTTTTCTCTTCTTGACCCTCTTTTTCCTTGCACTCCAGAGCTTTTCTCCTCCCTTGGCCTTCACCCTCAATACCTTTCCTGAAAGTGACGGCAGCCCTCTCAGCCTTTGCCTTGCTCCTGCTAGTCGTCTTCACCTCAGCTAGAGAGTCCTGAAGGATCGCTGCAGGTCCCTTCCAACTCAACCCTTCTCTTCTCTTCACTTGTGTTCTATTCCCTGCACTGACGATGAGGCGAATAACAAGGAGACCACTAGTTGCCTGAAATGCCAGGGGGTTTGCAGCTCCAGAAACACTTTTGAGGACACAAATCAAAAAGGATACAAGTAGAAACAGGACTGGATTTCATTTGATTTTACTTTATTTTACTTTCTTTTATTTTCTGTCTTGTTCTGTTGGTTGATGTTAGTTTAGTTTCGTTTCTTTCATGTGATGTTATTGGATTTGATTTTATTACATTTTCTTTGGGGTTATTTCTTATTATTTTATTTTATGTTGGATTATCTTCTTTTATTTTACCTTGCTTTATGCGTTTTTATTTTGTTTTGTTATTTTCTTATTTTATCATTTTATTTGACCTTATTTTGGTTTAGGCTCTTTTAGGCTATTTTGCTGAATCTCTTTCAGAGCCGATGCTCACAAGCATTAACACAATGCGCATGTGCAGCCAGGAGCAGGCTGATGTGTTCTTCGGTTTAGTTTGAAAAAGCATCCCTTGCAGTCTGGCAAAGGAAAGCCGCAGAAAGGAGCAGCAGGAAGACAGGCCAAGCAGTCCCTCGTTTCTCAACAGTGCAGAAGAACTTGAAGAAGGAGGATGGGGACCGACCACACACCGAAAAGTACCAGAAGAGGAGGGGTGTGGTGCCCTGGGCTATTTTCACAAGTAGGCCACGTGTCGATGACAAGCACCCCTTTTGCCTTCCCAAACTTGCTCCGCTGTGCTTCTTGGCCAGGGAGGCATGAAAAGCGCTCTCCTGCCTGCCCTGCGCTTGGATCGCGTGCAGGGAGAGCTGAAAAGCTGCAGCTCCGCATGGTGCGGCAAGCCTGCAGCCCTTCCAAGCACAGGCTGTTTTGCACAAGCAAGAACACCTCGGGGAACGGAGCCAAGGGAAGAGCAGAGCTCGCTCCTGCTCCAAACCTGCAATGGGCAGAAGAGCCAGGGAGCGCCAGGGCACGAGTGGCGCCTCGGAGGTGCAAGAGCAGCGGGCAAGAACTGAGCCCAAAGGGCCCAGAGGAGCCCTGACAAGGGGCTGCGCTCAATGCTGCAGAGGAGAAGCCGCAACCCCCGGGGGCCGCCCTGGGCGTCCGCCCTGCGAGTCTAGAAAGCGTCCTCCCCCCGCCTGCGGGGCACGAGGGCCACCTTGGTGGAGCAGGAGCAGCAGGCACCTAGCCAAAAGGACCCAAAGGAGCCCTGGCAAGGGGCCATGCTCAATGCTGCAGAGGAAGGCAAAAAACCCCCGGGGACACTTGCTAGCCCACCGTGGGGGGAAAAAAGCCTTCCTCCCCGCAGCTGCAGGGCACGAGAGGCCACCTTCGTGGTGCATGAGCAACAGGCAGTAACCCAGCCAAACTGGCCCAGAGGAGCCCTGACAAGTGCTCATGCTCAGTGCTGCAGAGGAAGGCAAAAAAACCCCGGGCACCAGAGCCAATCTGCCCCGGGGGAAAATTCCTTCCTGACCCCAGCATCACCAGCGATGGGCTATTCCCTGAGCACGTGAGCAAGACCTGCCTCCTCGGCCCGCAGGCTGCTCATGCCTCCCAGGAGATGCCCAACCCCGATTCTCCCTCCACCTGCTGCCACCTCAGGGCCTTCCCAGAGGGGCAAAACGCCCTCGGCCTGATCCATCTGCGGGACAACCATCCTTCCTGCGCCTGGCAAGGCACCAGTGGCTGCTCCAAAGCACCGGCACCCCCGCCAACATCTCTGCATCCCATTCCTCACGGCTGCTGCCACTGGCTCCGCAGGGGATGAGGATGGCGAGCTCTGCAGTGCTCCTCAAGAAGGCATTCCCTTGCTCTTGCCACTGCTAGCCAGCTGAAAAGGCCAGCCAGCCTCACCAACCTCCAGCTGTTGGGGGTTCTTCTCGTCTCCAGCAGCCTCGTCGAGCCTCCTCCGGCCTTCCTCCCTCAGCCCTCGCCAAGTAATTCCACCGCCTCCTCAAGGACTTCCTCTCGCCCGTCTTGGGGCTGCCCCCAGGCCAGCTATGGCAGCGCGACGCGGGAGCGTGCTCCCTTTTATGCTGCCCCGGAGCATGGTGACTGCTGCATTGCCGGGCGCTGGCACTGTGACACGGGGGGGACGGGCCCCCCCCTGCGCAGCCCCACCCACCGGCCCTCTGCCCAGCATCCTTCCCAGGAAGGCCTTTGGGCTGCTGGCCCCGAGGCACTCCCTGGGCCCAGGAGGCTCAGGGGGCTGTCCCTGCCCTTGCTGGCCATGCCCTGGGCACAGCTGCTGGGCGTCGCGCTAAATACATCTGGACATTCAGACTACGTCGTGAAGGCTGTTTGTCCCATCTACATTCATTTGGTTGTGGGGATGCCAGAGGTGAAAGCAAGGCTTTTGGTTCCCTCTGCATGAAGTGTGCAGAGACGGAGAGCACGTGCAGGATGGCCTCGCCGTTCCTGACCCATGCACCAAGGGACATTTGCTGCTCCCCTGCTTATGCTGAGGTCTTCTTCTGGGAAAGAAGTCCCAAATCCTTTTCTCTTCTTGACCCTCTTTTTCCTTGCACTCCAGAGCTTTTCTCCTCCCTTGGCCTTCACCCTCAATACCTTTCCTGAAAGTGACGGCAGCCCTCTCAGCCTTTGCCTTGCTCCTGCTAGTCGTCTTCACCTCAGCTAGAGAGTCCTGAAGGATCGCTGCAGGTCCCTTCCAACTCAACCCTTCTCTTCTCTTCACTTGTGTTCTATTCCCTGCACTGACGATGAGGCGAATAACAAGGAGACCACTAGTTGCCTGAAATGCCAGGGGGTTTGCAGCTCCAGAAACACTTTTGAGGACACAAATCAAAAAGGATACAAGTAGAAACAGGACTGGATTTCATTTGATTTTACTTTATTTTACTTTCTTTTATTTTCTGTCTTGTTCTGTTGGTTGATGTTAGTTTAGTTTCGTTTCTTTCATGTGATGTTATTGGATTTGATTTTATTACATTTTCTTTGGGGTTATTTCTTATTATTTTATTTTATGTTGGTTTATCTTCTTTTATTTTACCTTGCTTTATGCGTTTTTATTTTGTTTTGTTATTTTCTTATTTTATCATTTTATTTGACCTTATTTTGGTTTAGGCTCTTTTAGGCTATTTTGCTGAATCTCTTTCAGAGCCGATGCTCACAAGCATTAACACAATGCGCATGTGCAGCCAGGAGCAGGCTGATGTGTTCTTCGGTTTAGTTTGAAAAAGCATCCCTTGCAGTCTGGCAAAGGAAAGCCGCAGAAAGGAGCAGCAGGAAGACAGGCCAAGCAGTCCCTCGTTTCTCAACAGTGCAGAAGAACTTGAAGAAGGAGGATGGGGACCGACCACACACCGAAAAGTACCAGAAGAGGAGGGGTGTGGTGCCCTGGGCTATTTTCACAAGTAGGCCACGTGTCGATGACAAGCACCCCTTTTGCCTTCCCAAACTTGCTCCGCTGTGCTTCTTGGCCAGGGAGGCATGAAAAGCGCTCTCCTGCCTGCCCTGCGCTTGGATCGCGTGCAGGGAGAGCTGAAAAGCTGCAGCTCCGCATGGTGCGGCAAGCCTGCAGCCCTTCCAAGCACAGGCTGTTTTGCACAAGCAAGAACACCTCGGGGAACGGAGCCAAGGGAAGAGCAGAGCTCGCTCCTGCTCCAAACCTGCAATGGGCAGAAGAGCCAGGGAGCGCCAGGGCACGAGTGGCGCCTCGGAGGTGCAAGAGCAGCGGGCAAGAACTGAGCCCAAAGGGCCCAGAGGAGCCCTGACAACAGGCTACGCTCAATGCTGCAGAGGAGAAGAAGCAACCCCCGGGGGCCACCCTGGGCATCCGCCCTGGGAGTCTAGAAAGCGTCCTCCCCCCGCCTGCGGGGCACGAGGGCCACCTTGGTGGAGCAGGAGCAGCAGGCACCTAGCCAAAAGGACCCAAAGGAGCCCTGGCAAGGGGCCATGCTCAGTGCTGCAGAGGAAGGCAAAAAACCCCCGGGGACACTTGCTAGCCCACCGTGGGGGGAAAAAAGCCTTCCTCCCCGCAGCTGCAGGGCACGAGAGGCCACCTTCGTGGTGCATGAGCAACAGGCAGTAACCCAGCCAAAATGGCCCAGAGGAGCCCTGACAAGTGCTCATGCTCAGTGCTGCAGAGGAAGGCAAAAAAAACCCCGGGCACCAGAGCCAATCTGCCCCGGGGGAAAATTCCTTCCTGACCCCAGCATCACCAGCGATGGGCTATTCCCTGAGCACGTGAGCAAGACCTGCCTCCTCGGCCCGCAGGCTGCTCACGCCTCCCAGGAGATGCCCAACCCCGATTCTCCCTCCACCTGCTGCCACCTCAGGGCCTTCCCAGAGGGGCAAAACGCCCCCGGCCTGATCCATCTGCGGGACAACCATCCTTCCTGCGCCTGGCAAGGCACCAGTGGCTGCTCCAAAGCACCGGCACCCCCGCCAACATCTCTGCATCCCATTCCTCACGGCTGCTGACACTGGCTCCGCAGGGGATGAGGATGGCGAGCTCTGCAGTGCTCCTCAAGAAGGCATTCCCTTGCTCTTGCCACTGCTAGCCAGCTGAAAAGGCCAGCCAGCCTCACCAACCTCCAGCTGTTGGGGGTTCTTCTCGTCTCCAGCAGCCTCGTCGAGCCACCTCCAGCCTTCCTCCCTCAGCCCTCGCCAAGTAATTCCACCGCCTCCTCAAGGACTTCCTCTCGCCCGTCTTGGGGCTGCCCCCAGGCCAGCTATGGCAGCGCGACGCGGGAGCGTGCTCCCTTTTATGCTGCCCCGGGGCATGGTGACTGCTGCGTTGCCGGGCACTGGCACTGTGACACGGGGGTGACGGGCCCCCCCTGCGCAGCCCCGCCCGCCGGCCCTCTGCCCAGCATCCTTCCCAGGAAGGCCTTTGGGCTGCTGGCCCCGAGGCAGTCCCTGGGCCCAGGAGGCTCAGGGGGCTGTCCCTGCCCTTGCTGGCCATGCCCTGGGCACAGCTGCTGGGCGTCCCGCTAAATACATCTGGACATTCAGACTACGTCGTGAAGGCTGTTTGTCCCATCTACATTCATTTGGTTGTGGGGATGCCAGAGGTGAAAGCAAGGCTTTTGGTTCCCTCTGCATGAAGTGTGCAGAGACGGAGAGCACGTGCAGGATGGCCTCGCCGTTCCTGACCCATGCACCAAGGGACATTTGCTGCTCCCCTGCTTATGCTGAGGTCTTCTTCTGGGAAAGAAGTCCCAAATCCTTTTCTCTTCTTGACCCTCTTTTTCCTTGCACTCCAGAGCTTTTCTCCTCCCTTGGCCTTCACCCTCAATACCTTTCCTGAAAGTGACGGCAGCCCTCTCAGCCTTTGCCTTGCTCCTGCTAGTCGTCTTCACCTCAGCTAGAGAGTCCTGAAGGATCGCTGCAGGTCCCTTCCAACTCAACCCTTCTCTTCTCTTCACTTGTGTTCTATTCCCTGCACTGACGATGAGGCGAATAACAAGGAGACCACTAGTTGCCTGAAATGCCAGGGGGTTTGCAGCTCCAGAAACACTTTTGAGGACACAAATCAAAAAGGATACAAGTAGAAACAGGACTGGATTTCATTTGATTTTACTTTATTTTACTTTCTTTTATTTTCTGTCTTGTTCTGTTGGTTGATGTTAGTTTAGTTTCGTTTCTTTCATGTGATGTTATTGGATTTGATTTTATTACATTTTCTTTGGGGTTATTTCTTATTATTTTATTTTATGTTGGATTATCTTCTTTTATTTTACCTTGCTTTATGCGTTTTTATTTTGTTTTGTTATTTTCTTATTTTATCATTTTATTTGACCTTATTTTGGTTTAGGCTCTTTTAGGCTATTTTGCTGAATCTCTTTCAGAGCCGATGCTCACAAGCATTAACACAATGCGCATGTGCAGCCAGGAGCAGGCTGATGTGTTCTTCGGTTTAGTTTGAAAAAGCATCCCTTGCAGTCTGGCAAAGGAAAGCCGCAGAAAGGAGCAGCAGGAAGACAGGCCAAGCAGTCCCTCGTTTCTCAACAGTGCAGAAGAACTTGAAGAAGGAGGATGGGGACCGACCACACACCGAAAAGTACCAGAAGAGGAGGGGTGTGGTGCCCTGGGCTATTTTCACAAGTAGGCCACGTGTCGATGACAAGCACCCCTTTTGCCTTCCCAAACTTGCTCCGCTGTGCTTCTTGGCCAGGGAGGCATGAAAAGCGCTCTCCTGCCTGCCCTGCGCTTGGATCGCGTGCAGGGAGAGCTGAAAAGCTGCAGCTCCGCATGGTGCGGCAAGCCTGCAGCCCTTCCAAGCACAGGCTGTTTTGCACAAGCAAGAACACCTCGGGGAACGGAGCCAAGGGAAGAGCAGAGCTCGCTCCTGCTCCAAACCTGCAATGGGCAGAAGAGCCAGGGAGCGCCAGGGCACGAGTGGCGCCTCGGAGGTGCAAGAGCAGCGGGCAAGAACTGAGCCCAAAGGGCCCAGAGGAGCCCTGACAAGGGGCTGCGCTCAATGCTGCAGAGGAGAAGCCGCAACCCCCGGGGGCCGCCCTGGGCGTCCGCCCTGCGAGTCTAGAAAGCGTCCTCCCCCCGCCTGCGGGGCACGAGGGCCACCTTGGTGGAGCAGGAGCAGCAGGCACCTAGCCAAAAGGACCCAAAGGAGCCCTGGCAAGGGGCCGTGCTCAGTGCTGCAGAGGAAGGCAAAAAACCCCCGGGGACACTTGCTAGCCCACCGTGGGGGGAAAAAAGCCTTCCTCCCCGCAGCTGCAGGGCACGAGAGGCCACCTTCGTGGTGCATGAGCAACAGGCAGTAACCCAGCCAAACTGGCCCAGAGGAGCCCTGACAAGTGCTCATGCTCAGTGCTGCAGAGGAAGGCAAAAAAACCCCGGGCACCAGAGCCAATCTGCCCCGGGGGAAAATTCCTTCCTGACCCCAGCATCACCAGCGATGGGCTATTCCCTGAGCACGTGAGCAAGACCTGCCTCCTCGGCCCGCAGGCTGCTCATGCCTCCCAGGAGATGCCCAACCCCGATTCTCCCTCCACCTGCTGCCACCTCAGGGCCTTCCCAGAGGGGCAAAACGCCCTCGGCCTGATCCATCTGCGGGACAACCATCCTTCCTGCGCCTGGCAAGGCACCAGTGGCTGCTCCAAAGCACCGGCACCCCCGCCAACATCTCTGCATCCCATTCCTCACGGCTGCTGCCACTGGCTCCGCAGGGGATGAGGATGGCGAGCTCTGCAGTGCTCCTCAAGAAGGCATTCCCTTGCTCTTGCCACTGCTAGCCAGCTGAAAAGGCCAGCCAGCCTCACCAACCTCCAGCTGTTGGGGGTTCTTCTCGTCTCCAGCAGCCTCGTCGAGCCTCCTCCGGCCTTCCTCCCTCAGCCCTCGCCAAGTAATTCCACCGCCTCCTCAAGGACTTCCTCTCGCCCGTCTTGGGGCTGCCCCCAGGCCAGCTATGGCAGCGCGACGCGGGAGCGTGCTCCCTTTTATGCTGCCCCGGAGCATGGTGACTGCTGCATTGCCGGGCGCTGGCACTGTGACACGGGGGGGACGGGCCCCCCCCTGCGCAGCCCCACCCACCGGCCCTCTGCCCAGCATCCTTCCCAGGAAGGCCTTTGGGCTGCTGGCCCCGAGGCACTCCCTGGGCCCAGGAGGCTCAGGGGGCTGTCCCTGCCCTTGCTGGCCATGCCCTGGGCACAGCTGCTGGGCGTCGCGCTAAATACATCTGGACATTCAGACTACGTCGTGAAGGCTGTTTGTCCCATCTACATTCATTTGGTTGTGGGGATGCCAGAGGTGAAAGCAAGGCTTTTGGTTCCCTCTGCATGAAGTGTGCAGAGACGGAGAGCACGTGCAGGATGGCCTCGCCGTTCCTGACCCATGCACCAAGGGACATTTGCTGCTCCCCTGCTTATGCTGAGGTCTTCTTCTGGGAAAGAAGTCCCAAATCCTTTTCTCTTCTTGACCCTCTTTTTCCTTGCACTCCAGAGCTTTTCTCCTCCCTTGGCCTTCACCCTCAATACCTTTCCTGAAAGTGACGGCAGCCCTCTCAGCCTTTGCCTTGCTCCTGCTAGTCGTCTTCACCTCAGCTAGAGAGTCCTGAAGGATCGCTGCAGGTCCCTTCCAACTCAACCCTTCTCTTCTCTTCACTTGTGTTCTATTCCCTGCACTGACGATGAGGCGAATAACAAGGAGACCACTAGTTGCCTGAAATGCCAGGGGGTTTGCAGCTCCAGAAACACTTTTGAGGACACAAATCAAAAAGGATACAAGTAGAAACAGGACTGGATTTCATTTGATTTTACTTTATTTTACTTTCTTTTATTTTCTGTCTTGTTCTGTTGGTTGATGTTAGTTTAGTTTCGTTTCTTTCATGTGATGTTATTGGATTTGATTTTATTACATTTTCTTTGGGGTTATTTCTTATTATTTTATTTTATGTTGGTTTATCTTCTTTTATTTTACCTTGCTTTATGCGTTTTTATTTTGTTTTGTTATTTTCTTATTTTATCATTTTATTTGACCTTATTTTGGTTTAGGCTCTTTTAGGCTATTTTGCTGAATCTCTTTCAGAGCCGATGCTCACAAGCATTAACACAATGCGCATGTGCAGCCAGGAGCAGGCTGATGTGTTCTTCGGTTTAGTTTGAAAAAGCATCCCTTGCAGTCTGGCAAAGGAAAGCCGCAGAAAGGAGCAGCAGGAAGACAGGCCAAGCAGTCCCTCGTTTCTCAACAGTGCAGAAGAACTTGAAGAAGGAGGATGGGGACCGACCACACACCGAAAAGTACCAGAAGAGGAGGGGTGTGGTGCCCTGGGCTATTTTCACAAGTAGGCCACGTGTCGATGACAAGCACCCCTTTTGCCTTCCCAAACTTGCTCCGCTGTGCTTCTTGGCCAGGGAGGCATGAAAAGCGCTCTCCTGCCTGCCCTGCGCTTGGATCGCGTGCAGGGAGAGCTGAAAAGCTGCAGCTCCGCATGGTGCGGCAAGCCTGCAGCCCTTCCAAGCACAGGCTGTTTTGCACAAGCAAGAACACCTCGGGGAACGGAGCCAAGGGAAGAGCAGAGCTCGCTCCTGCTCCAAACCTGCAATGGGCAGAAGAGCCAGGGAGCGCCAGGGCACGAGTGGCGCCTCGGAGGTGCAAGAGCAGCGGGCAAGAACTGAGCCCAAAGGGCCCAGAGGAGCCCTGACAACAGGCTACGCTCAATGCTGCAGAGGAGAAGAAGCAACCCCCGGGGGCCACCCTGGGCATCCGCCCTGGGAGTCTAGAAAGCGTCCTCCCCCCGCCTGCGGGGCACGAGGGCCACCTTGGTGGAGCAGGAGCAGCAGGCACCTAGCCAAAAGGACCCAAAGGAGCCCTGGCAAGGGGCCATGCTCAGTGCTGCAGAGGAAGGCAAAAAACCCCCGGCGACACTTGCTAGCCCACCGTGGGGGGAAAAAAGCCTTCCTCCCCGCAGCTGCAGGGCACGAGAGGCCACCTTCGTGGTGCATGAGCAACAGGCAGTAACCCAGCCAAACTGGCCCAGAGGAGCCCTGACAAGTGCTCATGCTCAGTGCTGCAGAGGAAGGCAAAAAAACCCCGGGCACCAGAGCCAATCTGCCCCGGGGGAAAATTCCTTCCTGACCCCAGCATCACCAGCGATGGGCTATTCCCTGAGCACGTGAGCAAGACCTGCCTCCTCGGCCCGCAGGCTGCTCACGCCTCCCAGGAGATGCCCAACCCCGATTCTCCCTCCACCTGCTGCCACCTCAGGGCCTTCCCAGAGGGGCAAAACACCCTCGGCCTGATCCATCTGCGGGACAACCATCCTTCCTGCGCCTGGCAAGGCACCAGTGGCTGCTCCAAAGCACCGGCACCCCCGCCAACATCTCTGCATCCCATTCCTCACGGCTGCTGACACTGGCTCCGCAGGGGATGAGGATGGCGAGCTCTGCAGTGCTCCTCAAGAAGGCATTCCCTTGCTCTTGCCACTGCTAGCCAGCTGAAAAGGCCAGCCAGCCTCACCAACCTCCAGCTGTTGGGGGTTCTTCTCGTCTCCAGCAGCCTCGTCGAGCCACCTCCAGCCTTCCTCCCTCAGCCCTCGCCAAGTAATTCCACCGCCTCCTCAAGGACTTCCTCTCGCCCGTCTTGGGGCTGCCCCCAGGCCAGCTATGGCAGCGCGACGCGGGAGCGTGCTCCCTTTTATGCTGCCCCGGGGCATGGTGACTGCTGCGTTGCCGGGCACTGGCACTGTGACACGGGGGTGACGGGCCCCCCCTGCGCAGCCCCGCCCGCCGGCCCTCTGCCCAGCATCCTTCCCAGGAAGGCCTTTGGGCTGCTGGCCCCGAGGCAGTCCCTGGGCCCAGGAGGCTCAGGGGGCTGTCCCTGCCCTTGCTGGCCATGCCCTGGGCACAGCTGCTGGGCGTCCCGCTAAATACATCTGGACATTCAGACTGCGTCGTGAAGGCTGTTTGTCCCATCTACATTCATTTGGTTGTGGGGATGCCAGAGGTGAAAGCAAGGCTTTTGGTTCCCTCTGCATGAAGTGTGCAGAGACGGAGAGCACGTGCAGGATGGCCTCGCCGTTCCTGACCCATGCACCAAGGGACATTTGCTGCTCCCCTGCTTATGCTGAGGTCTTCTTCTGGGAAAGAAGTCCCAAATCCTTTTCTCTTCTTGACCCTCTTTTTCCTTGCACTCCAGAGCTTTTCTCCTCCCTTGGCCTTCACCCTCAATACCTTTCCTGAAAGTGACGGCAGCCCTCTCAGCCTTTGCCTTGCTCCTGCTAGTCGTCTTCACCTCAGCTAGAGAGTCCTGAAGGATCGCTGCAGGTCCCTTCCAACTCAACCCTTCTCTTCTCTTCACTTGTGTTCTATTCCCTGCACTGACGATGAGGCGAATAACAAGGAGACCACTAGTTGCCTGAAATGCCAGGGGGTTTGCAGCTCCAGAAACACTTTTGAGGACACAAATCAAAAAGGATACAAGTAGAAACAGGACTGGATTTCATTTGATTTTACTTTATTTTACTTTCTTTTATTTTCTGTCTTGTTCTGTTGGTTGATGTTAGTTTAGTTTCGTTTCTTTCATGTGATGTTATTGGATTTGATTTTATTACATTTTCTTTGGGGTTATTTCTTATTATTTTATTTTATGTTGGTTTATCTTCTTTTATTTTACCTTGCTTTATGCGTTTTTATTTTGTTTTGTTATTTTCTTATTTTATCATTTTATTTGACCTTATTTTGGTTTAGGCTCTTTTAGGCTATTTTGCTGAATCTCTTTCAGAGCCGATGCTCACAAGCATTAACACAATGCGCATGTGCAGCCAGGAGCAGGCTGATGTGTTCTTCGGTTTAGTTTGAAAAAGCATCCCTTGCAGTCTGGCAAAGGAAAGCCGCAGAAAGGAGCAGCAGGAAGACAGGCCAAGCAGTCCCTCGTTTCTCAACAGTGCAGAAGAACTTGAAGAAGGAGGATGGGGACCGACCACACACCGAAAAGTACCAGAAGAGGAGGGGTGTGGTGCCCTGGGCTATTTTCACAAGTAGGCCACGTGTCGATGACAAGCACCCCTTTTGCCTTCCCAAACTTGCTCCGCTGTGCTTCTTGGCCAGGGAGGCCTGAAAAGCGCTCTCCTGCCTGCCCTGCGCTTGGATCGCGTGCAGGGAGAGCTGAAAAGCGGCAGCTCCGCATGGTGCGGCAAGCCTGCAGCCCTTCCAAGCACAGGCTGTTTTGCACAAGCAAGAACACCTCGGGGAACGGAGCCAAGGGAAGAGCAGAGCTCGCTCCTGCTCCAAACCTGCAATGGGCAAAAGAGCCAGGGAGCGCCAGGGCACGAGTGGCGCCTCGGAGGTGCAAGAGCAGCGGGCAAGAACTGAGCCCAAAGGGCCCAGAGGAGCCCTGACAAGGGGCTGCGCTCAGAGCTACGGAGGAGAAGAAGCAACCCCCGGGGGCCACCCTGGGCGTCCGCCCTGGGAGTCTAGAAAGCGTCCTCCCCCCGCCTGCGGGGCACGAGGGCCACCTTGGTGGAGCAGGAGCAGCAGGCACCTAGCCAAAAGGGCCCAAAGGAGCCCTGGCAAGGGGCCATGCTCAATGCTGCAGAGGAAGGCAAAAAACCCCCGGGGACACTTGCTAGCCCACCGTGGGGGGAAAAAAGCCTTCCTCCCCGCAGCTGCAGGGCACGAGAGGCCACCTTCGTGGTGCATGAGCAACAGGCAGTAACCCAGCCAAACTGGCCCAGAGGAGCCCTGACAAGTGCTCATGCTCAGTGCTGCAGAGGAAGGCAAAAAAACCCCGGGCACCAGAGCCAATCTGCCCCGGGGGAAAATTCCTTCCTGACCCCAGCATCACCAGCGATGGGCTATTCCCTGAGCACATGAGCAAGACCTGCCTCCTCGGCCCGCAGGCTGCTCATGCCTCCCAGGAGATGCCCAACCCCGATTCTCCCTCCACCTGCTGCCACCTCAGGGCCTTCCCAGAGGGGCAAAACGCCCTCGGCCTGATCCATCTGCGGGACAACCATCCTTCCTGCGCCTGGCAAGGCACCAGTGGCTGCTCCAAAGCACCGGCACCCCCGCCAACATCTCTGCATCCCATTCCTCACGGCTGCTGACACTGGCTCCGCAGGGGATGAGGATGGCGAGCTCTGCAGTGCTCCTCAAGAAGGCATTCCCTTGCTCTTGCCACTGCTAGCCAGCTGAAAAGGCCAGCCAGCCTCACCAACCTCCAGCTGTTAGGGGTTCTTCTCGTCTCCAGCAGCCTCGTCGAGCCTCCTCCAGCCTTCCTCCCTCAGCCCTCGCCAAGTAATTCCACCGCCT
Organism: Platalea leucorodia; assembly: GCF_965183815.1. Lineage (NCBI taxonomy): Eukaryota > Metazoa > Chordata > Aves > Pelecaniformes > Threskiornithidae > Platalea > Platalea leucorodia. The sequence goes on from NW_028121403.1 coordinate 99,612, forward strand.
CCTCAAGGACTTCCTCTCGCCCGTCTTGGGGCTGCCCCCAGGCCAGCTATGGCAGCGCGACGCGGGAGCGTGCTCCCTTTTATGCTGCCCCGGGGCATGGTGACTGCTGCATTGCCGGGCGCTGGCACTGTGACACGGGGGTGACGGGGCCCCCCCCTGCGCAGCCCCGCCCGCCGGCCCTCTGCCCAGCGTCCTTCCCAGGAAGGCCTTTGGGCTGCTGGCCCCGAGGCACTCCCTGGGCCCAGGAGGCTCAGGGGGCTGTCCCTGCCCTTGCTGGCCATGCCCTGGGCACAGCTGCTGGGCGTCGCGCTAAATACATCTGGACATTCAGACTACGTCGTGAAGGCTGTTTGTCCCATCTACATTCATTTGGTTGTGGGGATGCCAGAGGTGAAAGCAAGGCTTTTGGTTCCCTCTGCATGAACTGTGCAGAGATGGAGAGCACGTGCAGGATGGCCTCGCCGTTCCTGACCCATGCACCAAGGGACATTTGCTGCTCCCCTGCTTATGCTGAGGTCTTCTTCTGGGAAAGAAGTCCCAAATCCTTTTCTCTTCTTGACCCTCTTTTTCCTTGCACTCCAGAGCTTTTCTCCTCCCTTGGCCTTCACCCTCAATACCTTTCCTGAAAGTGACGGCAGCCCTCTCAGCCTTTGCCTTGCTCCTGCTAGTCGTCTTCACCTCAGCTAGAGAGTCCTGAAGGATCGCTGCAGGTCCCTTCCAACTCAACCCTTCTCTTCTCTTCTCTTCACTTGTGTTCTATTCCCTGCACTGACGATGAGGCGAATAACAAGGAGACCACTAGTTGCCTGAAATGCCAGGGGGTTTGCAGCTCCAGAAACACTTTTGAGGACACAAATCAAAAAGGATACAAGTAGAAACAGGACTGGATTTCATTTGATTTTACTTTATTTTACTTTCTTTTATTTTCTGTCTTGTTCTGTTGGTTGATGTTAGTTTAGTTTCGTTTCTTTCATGTGATGTTATTGGATTTGATTTTATTACATTTTCTTTGGGGTTATTTCTTATTATTTTATTTTATGTTGGTTTATCTTCTTTTATTTTACCTTGCTTTATGCGTTTTTATTTTGTTTTGTTATTTTCTTATTTTATCATTTTATTTGACCTTATTTTGGTTTAGGCTCTTTTAGGCTATTTTGCTGAATCTCTTTCAGAGCCGATGCTCACAAGCATTAACACAATGCGCATGTGCAGCCAGGAGCAGGCTGATGTGTTCTTCGGTTTAGTTTGAAAAAGCATCCCTTGCAGTCTGGCAAAGGAAAGCCGCAGAAAGGAGCAGCAGGAAGACAGGCCAAGCAGTCCCTCGTTTCTCAACAGTGCAGAAGAACTTGAAGAAGGAGGATGGGGACCGACCACACACCGAAAAGTACCAGAAGAGGAGGGGTGTGGTGCCCTGGGCTATTTTCACAAGTAGGCCACGTGTCGATGACAAGCACCCCTTTTGCCTTCCCAAACTTGCTCCGCTGTGCTTCTTGGCCAGGGAGGCATGAAAAGCGCTCTCCTGCCTGCCCTGCGCTTGGATCGCGTGCAGGGAGAGCTGAAAAGCTGCAGCTCCGCATGGTGCGGCAAGCCTGCAGCCCTTCCAAGCACAGGCTGTTTTGCACAAGCAAGAACACCTCGGGGAACGGAGCCAAGGGAAGAGCAGAGCTCGCTCCTGCTCCAAACCTGCAATGGGCAGAAGAGCCAGGGAGCGCCAGGGCACGAGTGGCGCCTCGGAGGTGCAAGAGCAGCGGGCAAGAACTGAGCCCAAAGGGCCCAGAGGAGCCCTGACAACGGGCTACGCTCAATGCTGCAGAGGAGAAGAAGCAACCCCCGGGGGCCACCCTGGGCATCCGCCCTGGGAGTCTAGAAAGCGTCCTCCCCCCGCCTGCGGGGCACGAGGGCCACCTTGGTGGAGCAGGAGCAGCAGGCACCTAGCCAAAAGGACCCAAAGGAGCCCTGGCAAGGGGCCGCGCTCAGTGCTGCAGAGGAAGGCAAAAAACCCCCGGGGACACTTGCTAGCCCACCGTGGGGGGAAAAAAGCCTTCCTCCCCGCAGCTGCAGGGCACGAGAGGCCACCTTCGTGGTGCATGAGCAACAGGCAGTAACCCAGCCAAACTGGCCCAGAGGAGCCCTGACAAGTGCTCATGCTCAGTGCTGCAGAGGAAGGCAAAAAAACCCCGGGCACCAGAGCCAATCTGCCCCGGGGGAAAATTCCTTCCTGACCCCAGCATCACCAGCGATGGGCTATTCCCTGAGCACGTGAGCAAGACCTGCCTCCTCGGCCCGCAGGCTGCTCACGCCTCCCAGGAGATGCCCAACCCCGATTCTCCCTCCACCTGCTGCCACCTCAGGGCCTTCCCAGAGGGGCAAAACGCCCCCGGCCTGATCCATCTGCGGGACAACCATCCTTCCTGCGCCTGGCAAGGCACCAGTGGCTGCTCCAAAGCACCGGCACCCCCGCCAACATCTCTGCATCCCATTCCTCACGGCTGCTGACACTGGCTCCGCAGGGGATGAGGATGGCGAGCTCTGCAGTGCTCCTCAAGAAGGCATTCCCTTGCTCTTGCCACTGCTAGCCAGCTGAAAAGGCCAGCCAGCCTCACCAACCTCCAGCTGTTGGGGGTTCTTCTCGTCTCCAGCAGCCTCGTCGAGCCACCTCCAGCCTTCCTCCCTCAGCCCTCGCCAAGTAATTCCACCGCCTCCTCAAGGACTTCCTCTCGCCCGTCTTGGGGCTGCCCCCAGGCCAGCTATGGCAGCGCGACGCGGGAGCGTGCTCCCTTTTATGCTGCCCCGGGGCATGGTGACTGCTGCGTTGCCGGGCGCTGGCACTGTGACACGGGGGGGACGGGGCCCCCCTCTGCGCAGCCCTGCCCGCCGGCCCTCTGCCCAGCGTCCTTCCCAGGAAGGCCTTTGGGCTGCTGGCCCCGAGGCACTCCCTGGGCCCAGGAGGCTCAGGGGGCTGTCCCTGCCCTTGCTGGCCATGCCCTGGGCACAGCTGCTGGGCGTCGCGCTAAATACATCTGGACATTCAGACTACGTCGTGAAGGCTGTTTGTCCCATCTACATTCATTTGGTTGTGGGGATGCCAGAGGTGAAAGCAAGGCTTTTGGTTCCCTCTGCATGAAGTGTGCAGAGACGGAGAGCACGTGCAGGATGGCCTCGCCGTTCCTGACCCATGCACCAAGGGACATTTGCTGCTCCCCTGCTTATGCTGAGGTCTTCTTCTGGGAAAGAAGTCCCAAATCCTTTTCTCTTCTTGACCCTCTTTTTCCTTGCACTCCAGAGCTTTTCTCCTCCCTTGGCCTTCACCCTCAATACCTTTCCTGAAAGTGACGGCAGCCCTCTCAGCCTTTGCCTTGCTCCTGCTAGTCGTCTTCACCTCAGCTAGAGAGTCCTGAAGGATCGCTGCAGGTCCCTTCCAACTCAACCCTTCTCTTCTCTTCTCTTCACTTGTGTTCTATTCCCTGCACTGACGATGAGGCGAATAACAAGGAGACCACTAGTTGCCTGAAATGCCAGGGGGTTTGCAGCTCCAGAAACACTTTTGAGGACACAAATCAAAAAGGATACAAGTAGAAACAGGACTGGATTTCATTTGATTTTACTTTATTTTACTTTCTTTTATTTTCTGTCTTGTTCTGTTGGTTGATGTTAGTTTAGTTTCGTTTCTTTCATGTGATGTTATTGGATTTGATTTTATTACATTTTCTTTGGGGTTATTTCTTATTATTTTATTTTATGTTGGTTTATCTTCTTTTATTTTACCTTGCTTTATGCGTTTTTATTTTGTTTTGTTATTTTCTTATTTTATCATTTTATTTGACCTTATTTTGGTTTAGGCTCTTTTAGGCTATTTTGCTGAATCTCTTTCAGAGCCGATGCTCACAAGCATTAACACAATGCGCATGTGCAGCCAGGAGCAGGCTGATGTGTTCTTCGGTTTAGTTTGAAAAAGCATCCCTTGCAGTCTGGCAAAGGAAAGCCGCAGAAAGGAGCAGCAGGAAGACAGGCCAAGCAGTCCCTCGTTTCTCAACAGTGCAGAAGAACTTGAAGAAGGAGGATGGGGACCGACCACACACCGAAAAGTACCAGAAGAGGAGGGGTGTGGTGCCCTGGGCTATTTTCACAAGTAGGCCACGTGTCGATGACAAGCACCCCTTTTGCCTTCCCAAACTTGCTCCGCTGTGCTTCTTGGCCAGGGAGGCATGAAAAGCGCTCTCCTGCCTGCCCTGCGCTTGGATCGCGTGCAGGGAGAGCTGAAAAGCTGCAGCTCCGCATGGTGCGGCAAGCCTGCAGCCCTTCCAAGCACAGGCTGTTTTGCACAAGCAAGAACACCTCGGGGAACGGAGCCAAGGGAAGAGCAGAGCTCGCTCCTGCTCCAAACCTGCAATGGGCAGAAGAGCCAGGGAGCGCCAGGGCACGAGTGGCGCCTCGGAGGTGCAAGAGCAGCGGGCAAGAACTGAGCCCAAAGGGCCCAGAGGAGCCCTGACAACGGGCTACGCTCAATGCTGCAGAGGAGAAGAAGCAACCCCCGGGGGCCACCCTGGGCATCCGCCCTGGGAGTCTAGAAAGCGTCCTCCCCCCGCCTGCGGGGCACGAGGGCCACCTTGGTGGAGCAGGAGCAGCAGGCACCTAGCCAAAAGGACCCAAAGGAGCCCTGGCAAGGGGCCGTGCTCAATGCTGCAGAGGAAGGCAAAAAACCCCCGGGGACACTTGCTAGCCCACCGTGGGGGGAAAAAAGCCTTCCTCCCCGCAGCTGCAGGGCACGAGAGGCCACCTTCGTGGTGCATGAGCAACAGGCAGTAACCCAGCCAAACTGGCCCAGAGGAGCCCTGACAAGTGCTCATGCTCAGTGCTGCAGAGGAAGGCAAAAAAACCCCGGGCACCAGAGCCAATCTGCCCCGGGGGAAAATTCCTTCCTGACCCCAGCATCACCAGCGATGGGCTATTCCCTGAGCACGTGAGCAAGACCTGCCTCCTCGGCCCGCAGGCTGCTCACGCCTCCCAGGAGATGCCCAACCCCGATTCTCCCTCCACCTGCTGCCACCTCAGGGCCTTCCCAGAGGGGCAAAACGCCCTCGGCCTGATCCATCTGCGGGACAACCATCCTTCCTGCGCCTGGCAAGGCACCAGTGGCTGCTCCAAAGCACCGGCACCCCCGCCAACATCTCTGCATCCCATTCCTCACGGCTGCTGACACTGGCTCCGCAGGGGATGAGGATGGCGAGCTCTGCAGTGCTCCTCAAGAAGGCATTCCCTTGCTCTTGCCACTGCTAGCCAGCTGAAAAGGCCAGCCAGCCTCACCAACCTCCAGCTGTTGGGGGTTCTTCTCGTCTCCAGCAGCCTCGTCGAGCCACCTCCAGCCTTCCTCCCTCAGTCCTCGCCAAGTAATTCCACCGCCTCCTCAAGGACTTCCTCTCGCCCGTCTTGGGGCTGCCCCCAGGCCAGCTATGGCAGCGCGACGCGGGAGCGTGCTCCCTTTTATGCTGCCCCGGAGCATGGTGACTGCTGCATTGCCGGGCGCTGGCACTGTGACACGGGGGGGACGGGCCCCCCCTCTGCGCAGCCCCGCCCACCGGCCCTCTGCCCAGCATCCTTCCCAGGAAGGCCTTTGGGCTGCTGGCCCCGAGGCAGTCCCTGGGCCCAGGAGGCTCAGGGGGCTGTCCCTGCCCTTGCTGGCCATGCCCTGGGCACAGCTGCTGGGCGTCCCGCTAAATACATCTGGACATTCAGACTGCGTCGTGAAGGCTGTTTGTCCCATCTACATTCATTTGGTTGTGGGGATGCCAGAGGTGAAAGCAAGGCTTTTGGTTCCCTCTGCATGAAGTGTGCAGAGACGGAGAGCACGTGCAGGATGGCCTCGCCGTTCCTGACCCATGCACCAAGGGACATTTGCTGCTCCCCTGCTTATGCTGAGGTCTTCTTCTGGGAAAGAAGTCCCAAATCCTTTTCTCTTCTTGACCCTCTTTTTCCTTGCACTCCAGAGCTTTTCTCCTCCCTTGGCCTTCACCCTCAATACCTTTCCTGAAAGTGACGGCAGCCCTCTCAGCCTTTGCCTTGCTCCTGCTAGTCGTCTTCACCTCAGCTAGAGAGTCCTGAAGGATCGCTGCAGGTCCCTTCCAACTCAACCCTTCTCTTCTCTTCACTTGTGTTCTATTCCCTGCACTGACGATGAGGCGAATAACAAGGAGACCACTAGTTGCCTGAAATGCCAGGGGGTTTGCAGCTCCAGAAACACTTTTGAGGACACAAATCAAAAAGGATACAAGTAGAAACAGGACTGGATTTCATTTGATTTTACTTTATTTTACTTTCTTTTATTTTCTGTCTTGTTCTGTTGGTTGATGTTAGTTTAGTTTTGTTTCTTTCATGTGATGTTATTGGATTTGATTTTATTACATTTTCTTTGGGGTTATTTCTTATTATTTTATTTTATGTTGGTTTATCTTCTTTTATTTTACCTTGCTTTATGCGTTTTTATTTTGTTTTGTTATTTTCTTATTTTATCATTTTATTTGACCTTATTTTGGTTTAGGCTCTTTTAGGCTATTTTGCTGAATCTCTTTCAGAGCCGATGCTCACAAGCATTAACACAATGCGCATGTGCAGCCAGGAGCAGGCTGATGTGTTCTTCGGTTTAGTTTGAAAAAGCATCCCTTGCAGTCTGGCAAAGGAAAGCCGCAGAAAGGAGCAGCAGGAAGACAGGCCAAGCAGTCCCTCGTTTCTCAACAGTGCAGAAGAACTTGAAGAAGGAGGATGGGGACCGACCACACACCGAAAAGTACCAGAAGAGGAGGGGTGTGGTGCCCTGGGCTATTTTCACAAGTAGGCCACGTGTCGATGACAAGCACCCCTTTTGCCTTCCCAAACTTGCTCCGCTGTGCTTCTTGGCCAGGGAGGCATGAAAAGCGCTCTCCTGCCTGCCCTGCGCTTGGATCGCGTGCAGGGAGAGCTGAAAAGCGGCAGCTCCGCATGGTGCGGCAAGCCTGCAGCCCTTCCAAGCACAGGCTTGGCTGTTTTGCACAAGCAAGAACACCTCGGGGAACGGAGCCAAGGGAAGAGCAGAGCTCGCTCCTGCTCCAAACCTGCAATGGGCAAAAGAGCCAGGGAGCGCCAGGGCACGAGTGGCGCCTCGGAGGTGCAAGAGCAGCGGGCAAGAACTGAGCCCAAAGGGCCCAGAGGAGCCCTGACAACGGGCTACGCTCAATGCTGCAGAGGAGAAGAAGCAACCCCCGGGGGCCACCCTGGGCATCCGCCCTGGGAGTCTAGAAAGCGTCCTCCCCCCGCCTGCGGGGCACGAGGGCCACCTTGGTGGAGCAGGAGCAGCAGGCACCTAGCCAAAAGGGCCCAAAGGAGCCCTGGCAAGGGGCCATGCTCAATGCTGCAGAGGAAGGCAAAAAACCCCCGGGGACACTTGCTAGCCCACCGTGGGGGGAAAAAAGCCTTCCTCCCCGCAGCTGCAGGGCACGAGAGGCCACCTTCGTGGTGCATGAGCAACAGGCAGTAACCCAGCCAAACTGGCCCAGAGGAGCCCTGACAAGTGCTCATGCTCAGTGCTGCAGAGGAAGGCAAAAAAACCCCGGGCACCAGAGCCAATCTGCCCCGGGGGAAAATTCCTTCCTGACCCCAGCATCACCAGCGATGGGCTATTCCCTGAGCACGTGAGCAAGACCTGCCTCCTCGGCCCGCAGGCTGCTCACGCCTCCCAGGAGATGCCCAACCCCGATTCTCCCTCCACCTGCTGCCACCTCAGGGCCTTCCCAGAGGGGCAAAACGCCCCCGGCCTGATCCATCTGCGGGACAACCATCCTTCCTGCGCCTGGCAAGGCACCAGTGGCTGCTCCAAAGCACCGGCACCCCCGCCAACATCTCTGCATCCCATTCCTCACGGCTGCTGCCACTGGCTCCGCAGGGGATGAGGATGGCGAGCTCTGCAGTGCTCCTCAAGAAGGCATTCCCTTGCTCTTGCCACTGCTAGCCAGCTGAAAAGGCCAGCCAGCCTCACCAACCTCCAGCTGTTGGGGGTTCTTCTCGTCTCCAGCAGCCTCGTCGAGCCACCTCCAGCCTTCCTCCCTCAGCCCTCGCCAAGTAATTCCACCGCCTCCTCAAGGACTTCCTCTCGCCCGTCTTGGGGCTGCCCCCAGGCCAGCTATGGCAGCGCGACGCGGGAGCGTGCTCCCTTTTATGCTGCCCCGGGGCATGGTGACTGCTGCGTTGCCGGGCGCTGGCACTGTGACACGGGGGTGACGGGCCCCCCCTCTGCGCAGCCCCGCCCGCCGGCCCTCTGCCCAGCGTCCTTCCCAGGAAGGCCTTTGGGCTGCTGGCCCCGAGGCACTCCCTGGGCCCAGGAGGCTCAGGGGGCTGTCCCTGCCCTTGCTGGCCATGCCCTGGGGACAGCTGCTGGGCGTCGCGCTAAATACATCTGGACATTCAGACTGCGTCGTGAAGGCTGTTTGTCCCATCTACATTCATTTGGTTGTGGGGATGCCAGAGGTGAAAGCAAGGCTTTTGGTTCCCTCTGCATGAAGTGTGCAGAGACGGAGAGCACGTGCAGGATGGCCTCGCCGTTCCTGACCCATGCACCAAGGGACATTTGCTGCTCCCCTGCTTATGCTGAGGTCTTCTTCTGGGAAAGAAGTCCCAAATCCTTTTCTCTTCTTGACCCTCTTTTTCCTTGCACTCCAGAGCTTTTCTCCTCCCTTGGCCTTCACCCTCAATACCTTTCCTGAAAGTGACGGCAGCCCTCTCAGCCTTTGCCTTGCTCCTGCTAGTCGTCTTCACCTCAGCTAGAGAGTCCTGAAGGATCGCTGCAGGTCCCTTCCAACTCAACCCTTCTCTTCTCTTCTCTTCACTTGTGTTCTATTCCCTGCACTGACGATGAGGCGAATAACAAGGAGACCACTAGTTGCCTGAAATGCCAGGGGGTTTGCAGCTCCAGAAACACTTTTGAGGACACAAATCAAAAAGGATACAAGTAGAAACAGGACTGGATTTCATTTGATTTTACTTTATTTTACTTTCTTTTATTTTCTGTCTTGTTCTGTTGGTTGATGTTAGTTTAGTTTCGTTTCTTTCATGTGATGTTATTGGATTTGATTTTATTACATTTTCTTTGGGGTTATTTCTTATTATTTTATTTTATGTTGGTTTATCTTCTTTTATTTTACCTTGCTTTATGCGTTTTTATTTTGTTTTGTTATTTTCTTATTTTATCATTTTATTTGACCTTATTTTGGTTTAGGCTCTTTTAGGCTATTTTGCTGAATCTCTTTCAGAGCCGATGCTCACAAGCATTAACACAATGCGCATGTGCAGCCAGGAGCAGGCTGATGTGTTCTTCGGTTTAGTTTGAAAAAGCATCCCTTGCAGTCTGGCAAAGGAAAGCCGCAGAAAGGAGCAGCAGGAAGACAGGCCAAGCAGTCCCTCGTTTCTCAACAGTGCAGAAGAACTTGAAGAAGGAGGATGGGGACCGACCACACACCGAAAAGTACCAGAAGAGGAGGGGTGTGGTGCCCTGGGCTATTTTCACAAGTAGGCCACGTGTCGATGACAAGCACCCCTTTTGCCTTCCCAAACTTGCTCCGCTGTGCTTCTTGGCCAGGGAGGCATGAAAAGCGCTCTCCTGCCTGCCCTGCGCTTGGATCGCGTGCAGGGAGAGCTGAAAAGCGGCAGCTCCGCATGGTGCGGCAAGCCTGCAGCCCTTCCAAGCACAGGCTTGGCTGTTTTGCACAAGCAAGAACACCTCGGGGAACGGAGCCAAGGGAAGAGCAGAGCTCGCTCCTGCTCCAAACCTGCAATGGGCAAAAGAGCCAGGGAGCGCCAGGGCACGAGTGGCGCCTCGGAGGTGCAAGAGCAGCGGGCAAGAACTGAGCCCAAAGGGCCCAGAGGAGCCCTGACAACGGGCTACGCTCAATGCTGCAGAGGAGAAGAAGCAACCCCCGGGGGCCACCCTGGGCATCCGCCCTGGGAGTCTAGAAAGCGTCCTCCCCCCGCCTGCGGGGCACGAGGGCCACCTTGGTGGAGCAGGAGCAGCAGGCACCTAGCCAAAAGGGCCCAAAGGAGCCCTGGCAAGGGGCCATGCTCAATGCTGCAGAGGAAGGCAAAAAACCCCCGGGGACACTTGCTAGCCCACCGTGGGGGGAAAAAAGCCTTCCTCCCCGCAGCTGCAGGGCACGAGAGGCCACCTTCGTGGTGCATGAGCAACAGGCAGTAACCCAGCCAAACTGGCCCAGAGGAGCCCTGACAAGTGCTCATGCTCAGTGCTGCAGAGGAAGGCAAAAAAACCCCGGGCACCAGAGCCAATCTGCCCCGGGGGAAAATTCCTTCCTGACCCCAGCATCACCAGCGATGGGCTATTCCCTGAGCACGTGAGCAAGACCTGCCTCCTCGGCCCGCAGGCTGCTCACGCCTCCCAGGAGATGCCCAACCCCGATTCTCCCTCCACCTGCTGCCACCTCAGGGCCTTCCCAGAGGGGCAAAACGCCCCCGGCCTGATCCATCTGCGGGACAACCATCCTTCCTGCGCCTGGCAAGGCACCAGTGGCTGCTCCAAAGCACCGGCACCCCCGCCAACATCTCTGCATCCCATTCCTCACGGCTGCTGACACTGGCTCCGCAGGGGATGAGGATGGCGAGCTCTGCAGTGCTCCTCAAGAAGGCATTCCCTTGCTCTTGCCACTGCTAGCCAGCTGAAAAGGCCAGCCAGCCTCACCAACCTCCAGCTGTTGGGGGTTCTTCTCGTCTCCAGCAGCCTCGTCGAGCCACCTCCAGCCTTCCTCCCTCAGCCCTCGCCAAGTAATTCCACCGCCTCCTCAAGGACTTCCTCTCGCCCGTCTTGGGGCTGCCCCCAGGCCAGCTATGGCAGCGCGACGCGGGAGCGTGCTCCCTTTTATGCTGCCCCGGGGCATGGTGACTGCTGCGTTGCCGGGCGCTGGCACTGTGACACGGGGGTGACGGGCCCCCCCTCTGCGCAGCCCCGCCCGCCGGCCCTCTGCCCAGCGTCCTTCCCAGGAAGGCCTTTGGGCTGCTGGCCCCGAGGCACTCCCTGGGCCCAGGAGGCTCAGGGGGCTGTCCCTGCCCTTGCTGGCCATGCCCTGGGCACAGCTGCTGGGCGTCCCGCTAAATACATCTGGACATTCAGACTGCGTCGTGAAGGCTGTTTGTCCCATCTACATTCATTTGGTTGTGGGGATGCCAGAGGTGAAAGCAAGGCTTTTGGTTCCCTCTGCATGAAGTGTGCAGAGACGGAGAGCACGTGCAGGATGGCCTCGCCGTTCCTGACCCATGCACCAAGGGACATTTGCTGCTCCCCTGCTTATGCTGAGGTCTTCTTCTGGGAAAGAAGTCCCAAATCCTTTTCTCTTCTTGACCCTCTTTTTCCTTGCACTCCAGAGCTTTTCTCCTCCCTTGGCCTTCACCCTCAATACCTTTCCTGAAAGTGACGGCAGCCCTCTCAGCCTTTGCCTTGCTCCTGCTAGTCGTCTTCACCTCAGCTAGAGAGTCCTGAAGGATCGCTGCAGGTCCCTTCCAACTCAACCCTTCTCTTCTCTTCTCTTCACTTGTGTTCTATTCCCTGCACTGACGATGAGGCGAATAACAAGGAGACCACTAGTTGCCTGAAATGCCAGGGGGTTTGCAGCTCCAGAAACACTTTTGAGGACACAAATCAAAAAGGATACAAGTAGAAACAGGACTGGATTTCATTTGATTTTACTTTATTTTACTTTCTTTTATTTTCTGTCTTGTTCTGTTGGTTGATGTTAGTTTAGTTTTGTTTCTTTCATGTGATGTTATTGGATTTGATTTTATTACATTTTCTTTGGGGTTATTTCTTATTATTTTATTTTATGTTGGTTTATCTTCTTTTATTTTACCTTGCTTTATGCGTTTTTATTTTGTTTTGTTATTTTCTTATTTTATCATTTTATTTGACCTTATTTTGGTTTAGGCTCTTTTAGGCTATTTTGCTGAATCTCTTTCAGAGCCGATGCTCACAAGCATTAACACAATGCGCATGTGCAGCCAGGAGCAGGCTGATGTGTTCTTCGGTTTAGTTTGAAAAAGCATCCCTTGCAGTCTGGCAAAGGAAAGCCGCAGAAAGGAGCAGCAGGAAGACAGGCCAAGCAGTCCCTCGTTTCTCAACAGTGCAGAAGAACTTGAAGAAGGAGGATGGGGACCGACCACACACCGAAAAGTACCAGAAGAGGAGGGGTGGGGTGCCCTGGGCTATTTTCACAAGTAGGCCACGTGTCGATGACAAGCACCCCTTTTGCCTTCCCAAACTTGCTCCGCTGTGCTTCTTGGCCAGGGAGGCATGAAAAGCGCTCTCCTGCCTGCCCTGCGCTTGGATCGCGTGCAGGGAGAGCTGAAAAGCGGCAGCTCCGCATGGTGCGGCAAGCCTGCAGCCCTTCCAAGCACAGGCTTGGCTGTTTTGCACAAGCAAGAACACCTCGGGGAACGGAGCCAAGGGAAGAGCAGAGCTCGCTCCTGCTCCAAACCTGCAATGGGCAAAAGAGCCAGGGAGCGCCAGGGCACGAGTGGCGCCTCGGAGGTGCAAGAGCAGCGGGCAAGAACTGAGCCCAAAGGGCCCAGAGGAGCCCTGACAACGGGCTACGCTCAATGCTGCAGAGGAGAAGAAGCAACCCCCGGGGGCCACCCTGGGCATCCGCCCTGGGAGTCTAGAAAGCGTCCTCCCCCCGCCTGCGGGGCACGAGGGCCACCTTGGTGGAGCAGGAGCAGCAGGCACCTAGCCAAAAGGGCCCAAAGGAGCCCTGGCAAGGGGCCATGCTCAATGCTGCAGAGGAAGGCAAAAAACCCCCGGGGACACTTGCTAGCCCACCGTGGGGGGAAAAAAGCCTTCCTCCCCGCAGCTGCAGGGCACGAGAGGCCACCTTCGTGGTGCATGAGCAACAGGCAGTAACCCAGCCAAACTGGCCCAGAGGAGCCCTGACAAGTGCTCATGCTCAGTGCTGCAGAGGAAGGCAAAAAAACCCCGGGCACCAGAGCCAATCTGCCCCGGGGGAAAATTCCTTCCTGACCCCAGCATCACCAGCGATGGGCTATTCCCTGAGCACGTGAGCAAGACCTGCCTCCTCGGCCCGCAGGCTGCTCACGCCTCCCAGGAGATGCCCAACCCCGATTCTCCCTCCACCTGCTGCCACCTCAGGGCCTTCCCAGAGGGGCAAAACGCCCCCGGCCTGATCCATCTGCGGGACAACCATCCTTCCTGCGCCTGGCAAGGCACCAGTGGCTGCTCCAAAGCACCGGCACCCCCGCCAACATCTCTGCATCCCATTCCTCACGGCTGCTGCCACTGGCTCCGCAGGGGATGAGGATGGCGAGCTCTGCAGTGCTCCTCAAGAAGGCATTCCCTTGCTCTTGCCACTGCTAGCCAGCTGAAAAGGCCAGCCAGCCTCACCAACCTCCAGCTGTTGGGGGTTCTTCTCGTCTCCAGCAGCCTCGTCGAGCCACCTCCAGCCTTCCTCCCTCAGCCCTCGCCAAGTAATTCCACCGCCTCCTCAAGGACTTCCTCTCGCCCGTCTTGGGGCTGCCCCCAGGCCAGCTATGGCAGCGCGACGCGGGAGCGTGCTCCCTTTTATGCTGCCCCGGGGCATGGTGACTGCTGCGTTGCCGGGCGCTGGCACTGTGACACGGGGGTGACGGGCCCCCCCTCTGCGCAGCCCCGCCCGCCGGCCCTCTGCCCAGCGTCCTTCCCAGGAAGGCCTTTGGGCTGCTGGCCCCGAGGCACTCCCTGGGCCCAGGAGGCTCAGGGGGCTGTCCCTGCCCTTGCTGGCCATGCCCTGGGCACAGCTGCTGGGCGTCCCGCTAAATACATCTGGACATTCAGACTGCGTCGTGAAGGCTGTTTGTCCCATCTACATTCATTTGGTTGTGGGGATGCCAGAGGTGAAAGCAAGGCTTTTGGTTCCCTCTGCATGAAGTGTGCAGAGACGGAGAGCACGTGCAGGATGGCCTCGCCGTTCCTGACCCATGCACCAAGGGACATTTGCTGCTCCCCTGCTTATGCTGAGGTCTTCTTCTGGGAAAGAAGTCCCAAATCCTTTTCTCTTCTTGACCCTCTTTTTCCTTGCACTCCAGAGCTTTTCTCCTCCCTTGGCCTTCACCCTCAATACCTTTCCTGAAAGTGACGGCAGCCCTCTCAGCCTTTGCCTTGCTCCTGCTAGTCGTCTTCACCTCAGCTAGAGAGTCCTGAAGGATCGCTGCAGGTCCCTTCCAACTCAACCCTTCTCTTCTCTTCACTTGTGTTCTATTCCCTGCACTGACGATGAGGCGAATAACAAGGAGACCACTAGTTGCCTGAAATGCCAGGGGGTTTGCAGCTCCAGAAACACTTTTGAGGACACAAATCAAAAAGGATACAAGTAGAAACAGGACTGGATTTCATTTGATTTTACTTTATTTTACTTTCTTTTATTTTCTGTCTTGTTCTGTTGGTTGATGTTAGTTTAGTTTCGTTTCTTTCATGTGATGTTATTGGATTTGATTTTATTACATTTTCTTTGGGGTTATTTCTTATTATTTTATTTTATGTTGGTTTATCTTCTTTTATTTTACCTTGCTTTATGCGTTTTTATTTTGTTTTGTTATTTTCTTATTTTATCATTTTATTTGACCTTATTTTGGTTTAGGCTCTTTTAGGCTATTTTGCTGAATCTCTTTCAGAGCCGATGCTCACAAGCATTAACACAATGCGCATGTGCAGCCAGGAGCAGGCTGATGTGTTCTTCGGTTTAGTTTGAAAAAGCATCCCTTGCAGTCTGGCAAAGGAAAGCCGCAGAAAGGAGCAGCAGGAAGACAGGCCAAGCAGTCCCTCGTTTCTCAACAGTGCAGAAGAACTTGAAGAAGGAGGATGGGGACCGACCACACACCGAAAAGTACCAGAAGAGGAGGGGTGTGGTGCCCTGGGCTATTTTCACAAGTAGGCCACGTGTCGATGACAAGCACCCCTTTTGCCTTCCCAAACTTGCTCCGCTGTGCTTCTTGGCCAGGGAGGCATGAAAAGCGCTCTCCTGCCTGCCCTGCGCTTGGATCGCGTGCAGGGAGAGCTGAAAAGCGGCAGCTCCGCATGGTGCGGCAAGCCTGCAGCCCTTCCAAGCACAGGCTTGGCTGTTTTGCACAAGCAAGAACACCTCGGGGAACGGAGCCAAGGGAAGAGCAGAGCTCGCTCCTGCTCCAAACCTGCAATGGGCAAAAGAGCCAGGGAGCGCCAGGGCACGAGTGGCGCCTCGGAGGTGCAAGAGCAGCGGGCAAGAACTGAGCCCAAAGGGCCCAGAGGAGCCCTGACAACGGGCTACGCTCAATGCTGCAGAGGAGAAGAAGCAACCCCCGGGGGCCACCCTGGGCATCCGCCCTGGGAGTCTAGAAAGCGTCCTCCCCCCGCCTGCGGGGCACGAGGGCCACCTTGGTGGAGCAGGAGCAGCAGGCACCTAGCCAAAAGGGCCCAAAGGAGCCCTGGCAAGGGGCCATGCTCAATGCTGCAGAGGAAGGCAAAAAACCCCCGGGGACACTTGCTAGCCCACCGTGGGGGGAAAAAAGCCTTCCTCCCCGCAGCTGCAGGGCACGAGAGGCCACCTTCGTGGTGCATGAGCAACAGGCAGTAACCCAGCCAAACTGGCCCAGAGGAGCCCTGACAAGTGCTCATGCTCAGTGCTGCAGAGGAAGGCAAAAAAACCCCGGGCACCAGAGCCAATCTGCCCCGGGGGAAAATTCCTTCCTGACCCCAGCATCACCAGCGATGGGCTATTCCCTGAGCACGTGAGCAAGACCTGCCTCCTCGGCCCGCAGGCTGCTCACGCCTCCCAGGAGATGCCCAACCCCGATTCTCCCTCCACCTGCTGCCACCTCAGGGCCTTCCCAGAGGGGCAAAACGCCCCCGGCCTGATCCATCTGCGGGACAACCATCCTTCCTGCGCCTGGCAAGGCACCAGTGGCTGCTCCAAAGCACCGGCACCCCCGCCAACATCTCTGCATCCCATTCCTCACGGCTGCTGCCACTGGCTCCGCAGGGGATGAGGATGGCGAGCTCTGCAGTGCTCCTCAAGAAGGCATTCCCTTGCTCTTGCCACTGCTAGCCAGCTGAAAAGGCCAGCCAGCCTCACCAACCTCCAGCTGTTGGGGGTTCTTCTCGTCTCCAGCAGCCTCGTCGAGCCACCTCCAGCCTTCCTCCCTCAGCCCTCGCCAAGTAATTCCACCGCCTCCTCAAGGACTTCCTCTCGCCCGTCTTGGGGCTGCCCCCAGGCCAGCTATGGCAGCGCGACGCGGGAGCGTGCTCCCTTTTATGCTGCCCCGGGGCATGGTGACTGCTGCGTTGCCGGGCGCTGGCACTGTGACACGGGGGTGACGGGCCCCCCCTCTGCGCAGCCCCGCCCGCCGGCCCTCTGCCCAGCGTCCTTCCCAGGAAGGCCTTTGGGCTGCTGGCCCCGAGGCACTCCCTGGGCCCAGGAGGCTCAGGGGGCTGTCCCTGCCCTTGCTGGCCATGCCCTGGGCACAGCTGCTGGGCGTCCCGCTAAATACATCTGGACATTCAGACTGCGTCGTGAAGGCTGTTTGTCCCATCTACATTCATTTGGTTGTGGGGATGCCAGAGGTGAAAGCAAGGCTTTTGGTTCCCTCTGCATGAAGTGTGCAGAGACGGAGAGCACGTGCAGGATGGCCTCGCCGTTCCTGACCCATGCACCAAGGGACATTTGCTGCTCCCCTGCTTATGCTGAGGTCTTCTTCTGGGAAAGAAGTCCCAAATCCTTTTCTCTTCTTGACCCTCTTTTTCCTTGCACTCCAGAGCTTTTCTCCTCCCTTGGCCTTCACCCTCAATACCTTTCCTGAAAGTGACGGCAGCCCTCTCAGCCTTTGCCTTGCTCCTGCTAGTCGTCTTCACCTCAGCTAGAGAGTCCTGAAGGATCGCTGCAGGTCCCTTCCAACTCAACCCTTCTCTTCTCTTCTCTTCACTTGTGTTCTATTCCCTGCACTGACGATGAGGCGAATAACAAGGAGACCACTAGTTGCCTGAAATGCCAGGGGGTTTGCAGCTCCAGAAACACTTTTGAGGACACAAATCAAAAAGGATACAAGTAGAAACAGGACTGGATTTCATTTGATTTTACTTTATTTTACTTTCTTTTATTTTCTGTCTTGTTCTGTTGGTTGATGTTAGTTTAGTTTTGTTTCTTTCATGTGATGTTATTGGATTTGATTTTATTACATTTTCTTTGGGGTTATTTCTTATTATTTTATTTTATGTTGGTTTATCTTCTTTTATTTTACCTTGCTTTATGCGTTTTTATTTTGTTTTGTTATTTTCTTATTTTATCATTTTATTTGACCTTATTTTGGTTTAGGCTCTTTTAGGCTATTTTGCTGAATCTCTTTCAGAGCCGATGCTCACAAGCATTAACACAATGCGCATGTGCAGCCAGGAGCAGGCTGATGTGTTCTTCGGTTTAGTTTGAAAAAGCATCCCTTGCAGTCTGGCAAAGGAAAGCCGCAGAAAGGAGCAGCAGGAAGACAGGCCAAGCAGTCCCTCGTTTCTCAACAGTGCAGAAGAACTTGAAGAAGGAGGATGGGGACCGACCACACACCGAAAAGTACCAGAAGAGGAGGGGTGGGGTGCCCTGGGCTATTTTCACAAGTAGGCCACGTGTCGATGACAAGCACCCCTTTTGCCTTCCCAAACTTGCTCCGCTGTGCTTCTTGGCCAGGGAGGCATGAAAAGCGCTCTCCTGCCTGCCCTGCGCTTGGATCGCGTGCAGGGAGAGCTGAAAAGCTGCAGCTCCGCATGGTGCGGCAAGCCTGCAGCCCTTCCAAGCACAGGCTGTTTTGCACAAGCAAGAACACCTCGGGGAACGGAGCCAAGGGAAGAGCAGAGCTCGCTCCTGCTCCAAACCTGCAATGGGCAGAAGAGCCAGGGAGCGCCAGGGCACGAGTGGCGCCTCGGAGGTGCAAGAGCAGCGGGCAAGAACTGAGCCCAAAGGGCCCAGAGGAGCCCTGACAACGGGCTACGCTCAATGCTGCAGAGGAGAAGAAGCAACCCCCGGGGGCCACCCTGGGCATCCGCCCTGGGAGTCTAGAAAGCGTCCTCCCCCCGCCTGCGGGGCACGAGGGCCACCTTGGTGGAGCAGGAGCAGCAGGCACCTAGCCAAAAGGGCCCAAAGGAGCCCTGGCAAGGGGCCATGCTCAATGCTGCAGAGGAAGGCAAAAAACCCCCGGGGACACTTGCTAGCCCACCGTGGGGGGAAAAAAGCCTTCCTCCCCGCAGCTGCAGGGCACGAGAGGCCACCTTCGTGGTGCATGAGCAACAGGCAGTAACCCAGCCAAACTGGCCCAGAGGAGCCCTGACAAGTGCTCATGCTCAGTGCTGCAGAGGAAGGCAAAAAAACCCCGGGCACCAGAGCCAATCTGCCCCGGGGGAAAATTCCTTCCTGACCCCAGCATCACCAGCGATGGGCTATTCCCTGAGCACGTGAGCAAGACCTGCCTCCTCGGCCCGCAGGCTGCTCACGCCTCCCAGGAGATGCCCAACCCCGATTCTCCCTCCACCTGCTGCCACCTCAGGGCCTTCCCAGAGGGGCAAAACGCCCCCGGCCTGATCCATCTGCGGGACAACCATCCTTCCTGCGCCTGGCAAGGCACCAGTGGCTGCTCCAAAGCACCGGCACCCCCGCCAACATCTCTGCATCCCATTCCTCACGGCTGCTGACACTGGCTCCGCAGGGGATGAGGATGGCGAGCTCTGCAGTGCTCCTCAAGAAGGCATTCCCTTGCTCTTGCCACTGCTAGCCAGCTGAAAAGGCCAGCCAGCCTCACCAACCTCCAGCTGTTGGGGGTTCTTCTCGTCTCCAGCAGCCTCGTCGAGCCACCTCCAGCCTTCCTCCCTCAGCCCTCGCCAAGTAATTCCACCGCCTCCTCAAGGACTTCCTCTCGCCCGTCTTGGGGCTGCCCCCAGGCCAGCTATGGCAGCGCGACGCGGGAGCGTGCTCCCTTTTATGCTGCCCCGGGGCATGGTGACTGCTGCGTTGCCGGGCGCTGGCACTGTGACACGGGGGTGACGGGCCCCCCCTCTGCGCAGCCCCGCCCGCCGGCCCTCTGCCCAGCGTCCTTCCCAGGAAGGCCTTTGGGCTGCTGGCCCCGAGGCAGTCCCTGGGCCCAGGAGGCTCAGGGGGCTGTCCCTGCCCTTGCTGGCCATGCCCTGGGGACAGCTGCTGGGCGTCGCGCTAAATACATCTGGACATTCAGACTGCGTCGTGAAGGCTGTTTGTCCCATCTACATTCATTTGGTTGTGGGGATGCCAGAGGTGAAAGCAAGGCTTTTGGTTCCCTCTGCATGAAGTGTGCAGAGACGGAGAGCACGTGCAGGATGGCCTCGCCGTTCCTGACCCATGCACCAAGGGACATTTGCTGCTCCCCTGCTTATGCTGAGGTCTTCTTCTGGGAAAGAAGTCCCAAATCCTTTTCTCTTCTTGACCCTCTTTTTCCTTGCACTCCAGAGCTTTTCTCCTCCCTTGGCCTTCACCCTCAATACCTTTCCTGAAAGTGACGGCAGCCCTCTCAGCCTTTGCCTTGCTCCTGCTAGTCGTCTTCACCTCAGCTAGAGAGTCCTGAAGGATCGCTGCAGGTCCCTTCCAACTCAACCCTTCTCTTCTCTTCACTTGTGTTCTATTCCCTGCACTGACGATGAGGCGAATAACAAGGAGACCACTAGTTGCCTGAAATGCCAGGGGGTTTGCAGCTCCAGAAACACTTTTGAGGACACAAATCAAAAAGGATACAAGTAGAAACAGGACTGGATTTCATTTGATTTTACTTTATTTTACTTTCTTTTATTTTCTGTCTTGTTCTGTTGGTTGATGTTAGTTTAGTTTTGTTTCTTTCATGTGATGTTATTGGATTTGATTTTATTACATTTTCTTTGGGGTTATTTCTTATTATTTTATTTTATGTTGGTTTATCTTCTTTTATTTTACCTTGCTTTATGCGTTTTTATTTTGTTTTGTTATTTTCTTATTTTATCATTTTATTTGACCTTATTTTGGTTTAGGCTCTTTTAGGCTATTTTGCTGAATCTCTTTCAGAGCCGATGCTCACAAGCATTAACACAATGCGCATGTGCAGCCAGGAGCAGGCTGATGTGTTCTTCGGTTTAGTTTGAAAAAGCATCCCTTGCAGTCTGGCAAAGGAAAGCCGCAGAAAGGAGCAGCAGGAAGACAGGCCAAGCAGTCCCTCGTTTCTCAACAGTGCAGAAGAACTTGAAGAAGGAGGATGGGGACCGACCACACACCGAAAAGTACCAGAAGAGGAGGGGTGTGGTGCCCTGGGCTATTTTCACAAGTAGGCCACGTGTCGATGACAAGCACCCCTTTTGCCTTCCCAAACTTGCTCCGCTGTGCTTCTTGGCCAGGGAGGCATGAAAAGCGCTCTCCTGCCTGCCCTGCGCTTGGATCGCGTGCAGGGAGAGCTGAAAAGCGGCAGCTCCGCATGGTGCGGCAAGCCTGCAGCCCTTCCAAGCACAGGCTTGGCTGTTTTGCACAAGCAAGAACACCTCGGGGAACGGAGCCAAGGGAAGAGCAGAGCTCGCTCCTGCTCCAAACCTGCAATGGGCAAAAGAGCCAGGGAGCGCCAGGGCACGAGTGGCGCCTCGGAGGTGCAAGAGCAGCGGGCAAGAACTGAGCCCAAAGGGCCCAGAGGAGCCCTGACAAGGGGCTACGCTCAATGCTGCAGAGGAGAAGAAGCAACCCCCGGGGGCCACCCTGGGCATCCGCCCTGGGAGTCTAGAAAGCGTCCTCCCCCCGCCTGCGGGGCACGAGGGCCACCTTGGTGGAGCAGGAGCAGCAGGCACCTAGCCAAAAGGGCCCAAAGGAGCCCTGGCAAGGGGCCATGCTCAATGCTGCAGAGGAAGGCAAAAAACCCCCGGGGACACTTGCTAGCCCACCGTGGGGGGAAAAAAGCCTTCCTCCCCGCAGCTGCAGGGCACGAGAGGCCACCTTCGTGGTGCATGAGCAACAGGCAGTAACCCAGCCAAACTGGCCCAGAGGAGCCCTGACAAGTGCTCATGCTCAGTGCTGCAGAGGAAGGCAAAAAAACCCCGGGCACCAGAGCCAATCTGCCCCGGGGGAAAATTCCTTCCTGACCCCAGCATCACCAGCGATGGGCTATTCCCTGAGCACGTGAGCAAGACCTGCCTCCTCGGCCCGCAGGCTGCTCACGCCTCCCAGGAGATGCCCAACCCCGATTCTCCCTCCACCTGCTGCCACCTCAGGGCCTTCCCAGAGGGGCAAAACGCCCCCGGCCTGATCCATCTGCGGGACAACCATCCTTCCTGCGCCTGGCAAGGCACCAGTGGCTGCTCCAAAGCACCGGCACCCCCGCCAACATCTCTGCATCCCATTCCTCACGGCTGCTGACACTGGCTCCGCAGGGGATGAGGATGGCGAGCTCTGCAGTGCTCCTCAAGAAGGCATTCCCTTGCTCTTGCCACTGCTAGCCAGCTGAAAAGGCCAGCCAGCCTCACCAACCTCCAGCTGTTGGGGGTTCTTCTCGTCTCCAGCAGCCTCGTCGAGCCACCTCCAGCCTTCCTCCCTCAGCCCTCGCCAAGTAATTCCACCGCCTCCTCAAGGACTTCCTCTCGCCCGTCTTGGGGCTGCCCCCAGGCCAGCTATGGCAGCGCGACGCAGGAGCGTGCTCCCTTTTATGCTGCCCCGGGGCATGGTGACTGCTGCGTTGCCGGGCGCTGGCACTGTGACACGGGGGTGACGGGCCCCACCTCTGCGCAGCCCCGCCCGCCGGCCCTCTGCCCAGCGTCCTTCCCAGGAAGGCCTTTGGGCTGCTGGCCCCGAGGCAGTCCCTGGGCCCAGGAGGCTCAGGGGGCTGTCCCTGCCCTTGCTGGCCATGCCCTGGGCACAGCTGCTGGGCGTCCCGCTAAATACATCTGGACATTCAGACTGCGTCGTGAAGGCTGTTTGTCCCATCTACATTCATTTGGTTGTGGGGATGCCAGAGGTGAAAGCAAGGCTTTTGGTTCCCTCTGCATGAAGTGTGCAGAGACGGAGAGCACGTGCAGGATGGCCTCGCCGTTCCTGACCCATGCACCAAGGGACATTTGCTGCTCCCCTGCTTATGCTGAGGTCTTCTTCTGGGAAAGAAGTCCCAAATCCTTTTCTCTTCTTGACCCTCTTTTTCCTTGCACTCCAGAGCTTTTCTCCTCCCTTGGCCTTCACCCTCAATACCTTTCCTGAAAGTGACGGCAGCCCTCTCAGCCTTTGCCTTGCTCCTGCTAGTCGTCTTCACCTCAGCTAGAGAGTCCTGAAGGATCGCTGCAGGTCCCTTCCAACTCAACCCTTCTCTTCTCTTCACTTGTGTTCTATTCCCTGCACTGACGATGAGGCGAATAACAAGGAGACCACTAGTTGCCTGAAATGCCAGGGGGTTTGCAGCTCCAGAAACACTTTTGAGGACACAAATCAAAAAGGATACAAGTAGAAACAGGACTGGATTTCATTTGATTTTACTTTATTTTACTTTCTTTTATTTTCTGTCTTGTTCTGTTGGTTGATGTTAGTTTAGTTTCGTTTCTTTCATGTGATGTTATTGGATTTGATTTTATTACATTTTCTTTGGGGTTATTTCTTATTATTTTATTTTATGTTGGTTTATCTTCTTTTATTTTACCTTGCTTTATGCGTTTTTATTTTGTTTTGTTATTTTCTTATTTTATCATTTTATTTGACCTTATTTTGGTTTAGGCTCTTTTAGGCTATTTTGCTGAATCTCTTTCAGAGCCGATGCTCACAAGCATTAACACAATGCGCATGTGCAGCCAGGAGCAGGCTGATGTGTTCTTCGGTTTAGTTTGAAAAAGCATCCCTTGCAGTCTGGCAAAGGAAAGCCGCAGAAAGGAGCAGCAGGAAGACAGGCCAAGCAGTCCCTCGTTTCTCAACAGTGCAGAAGAACTTGAAGAAGGAGGATGGGGACCGACCACACACCGAAAAGTACCAGAAGAGGAGGGGTGTGGTGCCCTGGGCTATTTTCACAAGTAGGCCACGTGTCGATGACAAGCACCCCTTTTGCCTTCCCAAACTTGCTCCGCTGTGCTTCTTGGCCAGGGAGGCATGAAAAGCGCTCTCCTGCCTGCCCTGCGCTTGGATCGCGTGCAGGGAGAGCTGAAAAGCGGCAGCTCCGCATGGTGCGGCAAGCCTGCAGCCCTTCCAAGCACAGGCTTGGCTGTTTTGCACAAGCAAGAACACCTCGGGGAACGGAGCCAAGGGAAGAGCAGAGCTCGCTCCTGCTCCAAACCTGCAATGGGCAAAAGAGCCAGGGAGCGCCAGGGCACGAGTGGCGCCTCGGAGGTGCAAGAGCAGCGGGCAAGAACTGAGCCCAAAGGGCCCAGAGGAGCCCTGACAAGGGGCTACGCTCAATGCTGCAGAGGAGAAGAAGCAACCCCCGGGGGCCACCCTGGGCATCCGCCCTGGGAGTCTAGAAAGCGTCCTCCCCCCGCCTGCGGGGCACGAGGGCCACCTTGGTGGAGCAGGAGCAGCAGGCACCTAGCCAAAAGGGCCCAAAGGAGCCCTGGCAAGGGGCCATGCTCAATGCTGCAGAGGAAGGCAAAAAACCCCCGGGGACACTTGCTAGCCCACCGTGGGGGGAAAAAAGCCTTCCTCCCCGCAGCTGCAGGGCACGAGAGGCCACCTTCGTGGTGCATGAGCAACAGGCAGTAACCCAGCCAAACTGGCCCAGAGGAGCCCTGACAAGTGCTCATGCTCAGTG
The DNA here is from genome assembly GCF_965183815.1 of Platalea leucorodia. NCBI lineage: Eukaryota > Metazoa > Chordata > Aves > Pelecaniformes > Threskiornithidae > Platalea > Platalea leucorodia. Next base: position 123,384 of record NW_028121403.1, read on the forward strand.
CTGCAGAGGAAGGCAAAAAAACCCCGGGCACCAGAGCCAATCTGCCCCGGGGGAAAATTCCTTCCTGACCCCAGCATCACCAGCGATGGGCTATTCCCTGAGCACGTGAGCAAGACCTGCCTCCTCGGCCCGCAGGCTGCTCACGCCTCCCAGGAGATGCCCAACCCCGATTCTCCCTCCACCTGCTGCCACCTCAGGGCCTTCCCAGAGGGGCAAAACGCCCCCGGCCTGATCCATCTGCGGGACAACCATCCTTCCTGCGCCTGGCAAGGCACCAGTGGCTGCTCCAAAGCACCGGCACCCCCGCCAACATCTCTGCATCCCATTCCTCACGGCTGCTGACACTGGCTCCGCAGGGGATGAGGATGGCGAGCTCTGCAGTGCTCCTCAAGAAGGCATTCCCTTGCTCTTGCCACTGCTAGCCAGCTGAAAAGGCCAGCCAGCCTCACCAACCTCCAGCTGTTGGGGGTTCTTCTCGTCTCCAGCAGCCTCGTCGAGCCACCTCCAGCCTTCCTCCCTCAGCCCTCGCCAAGTAATTCCACCGCCTCCTCAAGGACTTCCTCTCGCCCGTCTTGGGGCTGCCCCCAGGCCAGCTATGGCAGCGCGACGCGGGAGCGTGCTCCCTTTTATGCTGCCCCGGGGCATGGTGACTGCTGCGTTGCCGGGCGCTGGCACTGTGACACGGGGGTGACGGGCCCCACCTCTGCGCAGCCCCGCCCGCCGGCCCTCTGCCCAGCGTCCTTCCCAGGAAGGCCTTTGGGCTGCTGGCCCCGAGGCAGTCCCTGGGCCCAGGAGGCTCAGGGGGCTGTCCCTGCCCTTGCTGGCCATGCCCTGGGCACAGCTGCTGGGCGTCCCGCTAAATACATCTGGACATTCAGACTGCGTCGTGAAGGCTGTTTGTCCCATCTACATTCATTTGGTTGTGGGGATGCCAGAGGTGAAAGCAAGGCTTTTGGTTCCCTCTGCATGAAGTGTGCAGAGACGGAGAGCACGTGCAGGATGGCCTCGCCGTTCCTGACCCATGCACCAAGGGACATTTGCTGCTCCCCTGCTTATGCTGAGGTCTTCTTCTGGGAAAGAAGTCCCAAATCCTTTTCTCTTCTTGACCCTCTTTTTCCTTGCACTCCAGAGCTTTTCTCCTCCCTTGGCCTTCACCCTCAATACCTTTCCTGAAAGTGACGGCAGCCCTCTCAGCCTTTGCCTTGCTCCTGCTAGTCGTCTTCACCTCAGCTAGAGAGTCCTGAAGGATCGCTGCAGGTCCCTTCCAACTCAACCCTTCTCTTCTCTTCACTTGTGTTCTATTCCCTGCACTGACGATGAGGCGAATAACAAGGAGACCACTAGTTGCCTGAAATGCCAGGGGGTTTGCAGCTCCAGAAACACTTTTGAGGACACAAATCAAAAAGGATACAAGTAGAAACAGGACTGGATTTCATTTGATTTTACTTTATTTTACTTTCTTTTATTTTCTGTCTTGTTCTGTTGGTTGATGTTAGTTTAGTTTCGTTTCTTTCATGTGATGTTATTGGATTTGATTTTATTACATTTTCTTTGGGGTTATTTCTTATTATTTTATTTTATGTTGGTTTATCTTCTTTTATTTTACCTTGCTTTATGCGTTTTTATTTTGTTTTGTTATTTTCTTATTTTATCATTTTATTTGACCTTATTTTGGTTTAGGCTCTTTTAGGCTATTTTGCTGAATCTCTTTCAGAGCCGATGCTCACAAGCATTAACACAATGCGCATGTGCAGCCAGGAGCAGGCTGATGTGTTCTTCGGTTTAGTTTGAAAAAGCATCCCTTGCAGTCTGGCAAAGGAAAGCCGCAGAAAGGAGCAGCAGGAAGACAGGCCAAGCAGTCCCTCGTTTCTCAACAGTGCAGAAGAACTTGAAGAAGGAGGATGGGGACCGACCACACACCGAAAAGTACCAGAAGAGGAGGGGTGTGGTGCCCTGGGCTATTTTCACAAGTAGGCCACGTGTCGATGACAAGCACCCCTTTTGCCTTCCCAAACTTGCTCCGCTGTGCTTCTTGGCCAGGGAGGCCTGAAAAGCGCTCTCCTGCCTGCCCTGCGCTTGGATCGCGTGCAGGGAGAGCTGAAAAGCGGCAGCTCCGCATGGTGCGGCAAGCCTGCAGCCCTTCCAAGCACAGGCTTGGCTGTTTTGCACAAGCAAGAACACCTCGGGGAACGGAGCCAAGGGAAGAGCAGAGCTCGCTCCTGCTCCAAACCTGCAATGGGCAAAAGAGCCAGGGAGCGCCAGGGCACGAGTGGCGCCTCGGAGGTGCAAGAGCAGCGGGCAAGAACTGAGCCCAAAGGGCCCAGAGGAGCCCTGACAAGGGGCTACGCTCAATGCTGCAGAGGAGAAGAAGCAACCCCCGGGGGCCACCCTGGGCATCCGCCCTGGGAGTCTAGAAAGCGTCCTCCCCCCGCCTGCGGGGCACGAGGGCCACCTTGGTGGAGCAGGAGCAGCAGGCACCTAGCCAAAAGGGCCCAAAGGAGCCCTGGCAAGGGGCCATGCTCAATGCTGCAGAGGAAGGCAAAAAACCCCCGGGGACACTTGCTAGCCCACCGTGGGGGGAAAAAAGCCTTCCTCCCCGCAGCTGCAGGGCACGAGAGGCCACCTTCGTGGTGCATGAGCAACAGGCAGTAACCCAGCCAAACTGGCCCAGAGGAGCCCTGACAAGTGCTCATGCTCAGTGCTGCAGAGGAAGGCAAAAAAACCCCGGGCACCAGAGCCAATCTGCCCCGGGGGAAAATTCCTTCCTGACCCCAGCATCACCAGCGATGGGCTATTCCCTGAGCACGTGAGCAAGACCTGCCTCCTCGGCCCGCAGGCTGCTCACGCCTCCCAGGAGATGCCCAACCCCGATTCTCCCTCCACCTGCTGCCACCTCAGGGCCTTCCCAGAGGGGCAAAACGCCCCCGGCCTGATCCATCTGCGGGACAACCATCCTTCCTGCGCCTGGCAAGGCACCAGTGGCTGCTCCAAAGCACCGGCACCCCCGCCAACATCTCTGCATCCCATTCCTCACGGCTGCTGACACTGGCTCCGCAGGGGATGAGGATGGCGAGCTCTGCAGTGCTCCTCAAGAAGGCATTCCCTTGCTCTTGCCACTGCTAGCCAGCTGAAAAGGCCAGCCAGCCTCACCAACCTCCAGCTGTTGGGGGTTCTTCTCGTCTCCAGCAGCCTCGTCGAGCCACCTCCAGCCTTCCTCCCTCAGCCCTCGCCAAGTAATTCCACCGCCTCCTCAAGGACTTCCTCTCGCCCGTCTTGGGGCTGCCCCCAGGCCAGCTATGGCAGCGCGACGCGGGAGCGTGCTCCCTTTTATGCTGCCCCGGGGCATGGTGACTGCTGCGTTGCCGGGCGCTGGCACTGTGACACGGGGGTGACGGGCCCCACCTCTGCGCAGCCCCGCCCGCCGGCCCTCTGCCCAGCGTCCTTCCCAGGAAGGCCTTTGGGCTGCTGGCCCCGAGGCAGTCCCTGGGCCCAGGAGGCTCAGGGGGCTGTCCCTGCCCTTGCTGGCCATGCCCTGGGCACAGCTGCTGGGCGTCCCGCTAAATACATCTGGACATTCAGACTGCGTCGTGAAGGCTGTTTGTCCCATCTACATTCATTTGGTTGTGGGGATGCCAGAGGTGAAAGCAAGGCTTTTGGTTCCCTCTGCATGAAGTGTGCAGAGACGGAGAGCACGTGCAGGATGGCCTCGCCGTTCCTGACCCATGCACCAAGGGACATTTGCTGCTCCCCTGCTTATGCTGAGGTCTTCTTCTGGGAAAGAAGTCCCAAATCCTTTTCTCTTCTTGACCCTCTTTTTCCTTGCACTCCAGAGCTTTTCTCCTCCCTTGGCCTTCACCCTCAATACCTTTCCTGAAAGTGACGGCAGCCCTCTCAGCCTTTGCCTTGCTCCTGCTAGTCGTCTTCACCTCAGCTAGAGAGTCCTGAAGGATCGCTGCAGGTCCCTTCCAACTCAACCCTTCTCTTCTCTTCACTTGTGTTCTATTCCCTGCACTGACGATGAGGCGAATAACAAGGAGACCACTAGTTGCCTGAAATGCCAGGGGGTTTGCAGCTCCAGAAACACTTTTGAGGACACAAATCAAAAAGGATACAAGTAGAAACAGGACTGGATTTCATTTGATTTTACTTTATTTTACTTTCTTTTATTTTCTGTCTTGTTCTGTTGGTTGATGTTAGTTTAGTTTTGTTTCTTTCATGTGATGTTATTGGATTTGATTTTATTACATTTTCTTTGGGGTTATTTCTTATTATTTTATTTTATGTTGGTTTATCTTCTTTTATTTTACCTTGCTTTATGCGTTTTTATTTTGTTTTGTTATTTTCTTATTTTATCATTTTATTTGACCTTATTTTGGTTTAGGCTCTTTTAGGCTATTTTGCTGAATCTCTTTCAGAGCCGATGCTCACAAGCATTAACACAATGCGCATGTGCAGCCAGGAGCAGGCTGATGTGTTCTTCGGTTTAGTTTGAAAAAGCATCCCTTGCAGTCTGGCAAAGGAAAGCCGCAGAAAGGAGCAGCAGGAAGACAGGCCAAGCAGTCCCTCGTTTCTCAACAGTGCAGAAGAACTTGAAGAAGGAGGATGGGGACCGACCACACACCGAAAAGTACCAGAAGAGGAGGGGTGTGGTGCCCTGGGCTATTTTCACAAGTAGGCCACGTGTCGATGACAAGCACCCCTTTTGCCTTCCCAAACTTGCTCCGCTGTGCTTCTTGGCCAGGGAGGCATGAAAAGCGCTCTCCTGCCTGCCCTGCGCTTGGATCGCGTGCAGGGAGAGCTGAAAAGCGGCAGCTCCGCATGGTGCGGCAAGCCTGCAGCCCTTCCAAGCACAGGCTTGGCTGTTTTGCACAAGCAAGAACACCTCGGGGAACGGAGCCAAGGGAAGAGCAGAGCTCGCTCCTGCTCCAAACCTGCAATGGGCAAAAGAGCCAGGGAGCGCCAGGGCACGAGTGGCGCCTCGGAGGTGCAAGAGCAGCGGGCAAGAACTGAGCCCAAAGGGCCCAGAGGAGCCCTGACAACGGGCTACGCTCAATGCTGCAGAGGAGAAGAAGCAACCCCCGGGGGCCACCCTGGGCATCCGCCCTGGGAGTCTAGAAAGCGTCCTCCCCCCGCCTGCGGGGCACGAGGGCCACCTTGGTGGAGCAGGAGCAGCAGGCACCTAGCCAAAAGGGCCCAAAGGAGCCCTGGCAAGGGGCCATGCTCAATGCTGCAGAGGAAGGCAAAAAACCCCCGGGGACACTTGCTAGCCCACCGTGGGGGGAAAAAAGCCTTCCTCCCCGCAGCTGCAGGGCACGAGAGGCCACCTTCGTGGTGCATGAGCAACAGGCAGTAACCCAGCCAAACTGGCCCAGAGGAGCCCTGACAAGTGCTCATGCTCAGTGCTGCAGAGGAAGGCAAAAAAACCCCGGGCACCAGAGCCAATCTGCCCCGGGGGAAAATTCCTTCCTGACCCCAGCATCACCAGCGATGGGCTATTCCCTGAGCACGTGAGCAAGACCTGCCTCCTCGGCCCGCAGGCTGCTCACGCCTCCCAGGAGATGCCCAACCCCGATTCTCCCTCCACCTGCTGCCACCTCAGGGCCTTCCCAGAGGGGCAAAACGCCCCCGGCCTGATCCATCTGCGGGACAACCATCCTTCCTGCGCCTGGCAAGGCACCAGTGGCTGCTCCAAAGCACCGGCACCCCCGCCAACATCTCTGCATCCCATTCCTCACGGCTGCTGCCACTGGCTCCGCAGGGGATGAGGATGGCGAGCTCTGCAGTGCTCCTCAAGAAGGCATTCCCTTGCTCTTGCCACTGCTAGCCAGCTGAAAAGGCCAGCCAGCCTCACCAACCTCCAGCTGTTGGGGGTTCTTCTCGTCTCCAGCAGCCTCGTCGAGCCACCTCCAGCCTTCCTCCCTCAGCCCTCGCCAAGTAATTCCACCGCCTCCTCAAGGACTTCCTCTCGCCCGTCTTGGGGCTGCCCCCAGGCCAGCTATGGCAGCGCGACGCGGGAGCGTGCTCCCTTTTATGCTGCCCCGGGGCATGGTGACTGCTGCGTTGCCGGGCGCTGGCACTGTGACACGGGGGTGACGGGCCCCACCTCTGCGCAGCCCCGCCCGCCGGCCCTCTGCCCAGCGTCCTTCCCAGGAAGGCCTTTGGGCTGCTGGCCCCGAGGCACTCCCTGGGCCCAGGAGGCTCAGGGGGCTGTCCCTGCCCTTGCTGGCCATGCCCTGGGCACAGCTGCTGGGCGTCCCGCTAAATACATCTGGACATTCAGACTGCGTCGTGAAGGCTGTTTGTCCCATCTACATTCATTTGGTTGTGGGGATGCCAGAGGTGAAAGCAAGGCTTTTGGTTCCCTCTGCATGAAGTGTGCAGAGACGGAGAGCACGTGCAGGATGGCCTCGCCGTTCCTGACCCATGCACCAAGGGACATTTGCTGCTCCCCTGCTTATGCTGAGGTCTTCTTCTGGGAAAGAAGTCCCAAATCCTTTTCTCTTCTTGACCCTCTTTTTCCTTGCACTCCAGAGCTTTTCTCCTCCCTTGGCCTTCACCCTCAATACCTTTCCTGAAAGTGACGGCAGCCCTCTCAGCCTTTGCCTTGCTCCTGCTAGTCGTCTTCACCTCAGCTAGAGAGTCCTGAAGGATCGCTGCAGGTCCCTTCCAACTCAACCCTTCTCTTCTCTTCACTTGTGTTCTATTCCCTGCACTGACGATGAGGCGAATAACAAGGAGACCACTAGTTGCCTGAAATGCCAGGGGGTTTGCAGCTCCAGAAACACTTTTGAGGACACAAATCAAAAAGGATACAAGTAGAAACAGGACTGGATTTCATTTGATTTTACTTTATTTTACTTTCTTTTATTTTCTGTCTTGTTCTGTTGGTTGATGTTAGTTTAGTTTCGTTTCTTTCATGTGATGTTATTGGATTTGATTTTATTACATTTTCTTTGGGGTTATTTCTTATTATTTTATTTTATGTTGGTTTATCTTCTTTTATTTTACCTTGCTTTATGCGTTTTTATTTTGTTTTGTTATTTTCTTATTTTATCATTTTATTTGACCTTATTTTGGTTTAGGCTCTTTTAGGCTATTTTGCTGAATCTCTTTCAGAGCCGATGCTCACAAGCATTAACACAATGCGCATGTGCAGCCAGGAGCAGGCTGATGTGTTCTTCGGTTTAGTTTGAAAAAGCATCCCTTGCAGTCTGGCAAAGGAAAGCCGCAGAAAGGAGCAGCAGGAAGACAGGCCAAGCAGTCCCTCGTTTCTCAACAGTGCAGAAGAACTTGAAGAAGGAGGATGGGGACCGACCACACACCGAAAAGTACCAGAAGAGGAGGGGTGTGGTGCCCTGGGCTATTTTCACAAGTAGGCCACGTGTCGATGACAAGCACCCCTTTTGCCTTCCCAAACTTGCTCCGCTGTGCTTCTTGGCCAGGGAGGCATGAAAAGCGCTCTCCTGCCTGCCCTGCGCTTGGATCGCGTGCAGGGAGAGCTGAAAAGCTGCAGCTCCGCATGGTGCGGCAAGCCTGCAGCCCTTCCAAGCACAGGCTGTTTTGCACAAGCAAGAACACCTCGGGGAACGGAGCCAAGGGAAGAGCAGAGCTCGCTCCTGCTCCAAACCTGCAATGGGCAGAAGAGCCAGGGAGCGCCAGGGCACGAGTGGCGCCTCGGAGGTGCAAGAGCAGCGGGCAAGAACTGAGCCCAAAGGGCCCAGAGGAGCCCTGACAACGGGCTACGCTCAATGCTGCAGAGGAGAAGAAGCAACCCCCGGGGGCCACCCTGGGCATCCGCCCTGGGAGTCTAGAAAGCGTCCTCCCCCCGCCTGCGGGGCACGAGGGCCACCTTGGTGGAGCAGGAGCAGCAGGCACCTAGCCAAAAGGGCCCAAAGGAGCCCTGGCAAGGGGCCATGCTCAATGCTGCAGAGGAAGGCAAAAAACCCCCGGGGACACTTGCTAGCCCACCGTGGGGGGAAAAAAGCCTTCCTCCCCGCAGCTGCAGGGCACGAGAGGCCACCTTCGTGGTGCATGAGCAACAGGCAGTAACCCAGCCAAACTGGCCCAGAGGAGCCCTGACAAGTGCTCATGCTCAGTGCTGCAGAGGAAGGCAAAAAAACCCCGGGCACCAGAGCCAATCTGCCCCGGGGGAAAATTCCTTCCTGACCCCAGCATCACCAGCGATGGGCTATTCCCTGAGCACGTGAGCAAGACCTGCCTCCTCGGCCCGCAGGCTGCTCACGCCTCCCAGGAGATGCCCAACCCCGATTCTCCCTCCACCTGCTGCCACCTCAGGGCCTTCCCAGAGGGGCAAAACGCCCCCGGCCTGATCCATCTGCGGGACAACCATCCTTCCTGCGCCTGGCAAGGCACCAGTGGCTGCTCCAAAGCACCGGCACCCCCGCCAACATCTCTGCATCCCATTCCTCACGGCTGCTGACACTGGCTCCGCAGGGGATGAGGATGGCGAGCTCTGCAGTGCTCCTCAAGAAGGCATTCCCTTGCTCTTGCCACTGCTAGCCAGCTGAAAAGGCCAGCCAGCCTCACCAACCTCCAGCTGTTGGGGGTTCTTCTCGTCTCCAGCAGCCTCGTCGAGCCACCTCCAGCCTTCCTCCCTCAGCCCTCGCCAAGTAATTCCACCGCCTCCTCAAGGACTTCCTCTCGCCCGTCTTGGGGCTGCCCCCAGGCCAGCTATGGCAGCGCGACGCGGGAGCGTGCTCCCTTTTATGCTGCCCCGGGGCATGGTGACTGCTGCGTTGCCGGGCGCTGGCACTGTGACACGGGGGTGACGGGCCCCACCTCTGCGCAGCCCCGCCCGCCGGCCCTCTGCCCAGCGTCCTTCCCAGGAAGGCCTTTGGGCTGCTGGCCCCGAGGCACTCCCTGGGCCCAGGAGGCTCAGGGGGCTGTCCCTGCCCTTGCTGGCCATGCCCTGGGCACAGCTGCTGGGCGTCCCGCTAAATACATCTGGACATTCAGACTGCGTCGTGAAGGCTGTTTGTCCCATCTACATTCATTTGGTTGTGGGGATGCCAGAGGTGAAAGCAAGGCTTTTGGTTCCCTCTGCATGAAGTGTGCAGAGACGGAGAGCACGTGCAGGATGGCCTCGCCGTTCCTGACCCATGCACCAAGGGACATTTGCTGCTCCCCTGCTTATGCTGAGGTCTTCTTCTGGGAAAGAAGTCCCAAATCCTTTTCTCTTCTTGACCCTCTTTTTCCTTGCACTCCAGAGCTTTTCTCCTCCCTTGGCCTTCACCCTCAATACCTTTCCTGAAAGTGACGGCAGCCCTCTCAGCCTTTGCCTTGCTCCTGCTAGTCGTCTTCACCTCAGCTAGAGAGTCCTGAAGGATCGCTGCAGGTCCCTTCCAACTCAACCCTTCTCTTCTCTTCACTTGTGTTCTATTCCCTGCACTGACGATGAGGCGAATAACAAGGAGACCACTAGTTGCCTGAAATGCCAGGGGGTTTGCAGCTCCAGAAACACTTTTGAGGACACAAATCAAAAAGGATACAAGTAGAAACAGGACTGGATTTCATTTGATTTTACTTTATTTTACTTTCTTTTATTTTCTGTCTTGTTCTGTTGGTTGATGTTAGTTTAGTTTTGTTTCTTTCATGTGATGTTATTGGATTTGATTTTATTACATTTTCTTTGGGGTTATTTCTTATTATTTTATTTTATGTTGGTTTATCTTCTTTTATTTTACCTTGCTTTATGCGTTTTTATTTTGTTTTGTTATTTTCTTATTTTATCATTTTATTTGACCTTATTTTGGTTTAGGCTCTTTTAGGCTATTTTGCTGAATCTCTTTCAGAGCCGATGCTCACAAGCATTAACACAATGCGCATGTGCAGCCAGGAGCAGGCTGATGTGTTCTTCGGTTTAGTTTGAAAAAGCATCCCTTGCAGTCTGGCAAAGGAAAGCCGCAGAAAGGAGCAGCAGGAAGACAGGCCAAGCAGTCCCTCGTTTCTCAACAGTGCAGAAGAACTTGAAGAAGGAGGATGGGGACCGACCACACACCGAAAAGTACCAGAAGAGGAGGGGTGTGGTGCCCTGGGCTATTTTCACAAGTAGGCCACGTGTCGATGACAAGCACCCCTTTTGCCTTCCCAAACTTGCTCCGCTGTGCTTCTTGGCCAGGGAGGCATGAAAAGCGCTCTCCTGCCTGCCCTGCGCTTGGATCGCGTGCAGGGAGAGCTGAAAAGCGGCAGCTCCGCATGGTGCGGCAAGCCTGCAGCCCTTCCAAGCACAGGCTTGGCTGTTTTGCACAAGCAAGAACACCTCGGGGAACGGAGCCAAGGGAAGAGCAGAGCTCGCTCCTGCTCCAAACCTGCAATGGGCAAAAGAGCCAGGGAGCGCCAGGGCACGAGTGGCGCCTCGGAGGTGCAAGAGCAGCGGGCAAGAACTGAGCCCAAAGGGCCCAGAGGAGCCCTGACAAGGGGCTACGCTCAATGCTGCAGAGGAGAAGAAGCAACCCCCGGGGGCCACCCTGGGCATCCGCCCTGGGAGTCTAGAAAGCGTCCTCCCCCCGCCTGCGGGGCACGAGGGCCACCTTGGTGGAGCAGGAGCAGCAGGCACCTAGCCAAAAGGGCCCAAAGGAGCCCTGGCAAGGGGCCATGCTCAATGCTGCAGAGGAAGGCAAAAAACCCCCGGGGACACTTGCTAGCCCACCGTGGGGGGAAAAAAGCCTTCCTCCCCGCAGCTGCAGGGCACGAGAGGCCACCTTCGTGGTGCATGAGCAACAGGCAGTAACCCAGCCAAACTGGCCCAGAGGAGCCCTGACAAGTGCTCATGCTCAGTGCTGCAGAGGAAGGCAAAAAAACCCCGGGCACCAGAGCCAATCTGCCCCGGGGGAAAATTCCTTCCTGACCCCAGCATCACCAGCGATGGGCTATTCCCTGAGCACGTGAGCAAGACCTGCCTCCTCGGCCCGCAGGCTGCTCACGCCTCCCAGGAGATGCCCAACCCCGATTCTCCCTCCACCTGCTGCCACCTCAGGGCCTTCCCAGAGGGGCAAAACGCCCCCGGCCTGATCCATCTGCGGGACAACCATCCTTCCTGCGCCTGGCAAGGCACCAGTGGCTGCTCCAAAGCACCGGCACCCCCGCCAACATCTCTGCATCCCATTCCTCACGGCTGCTGACACTGGCTCCGCAGGGGATGAGGATGGCGAGCTCTGCAGTGCTCCTCAAGAAGGCATTCCCTTGCTCTTGCCACTGCTAGCCAGCTGAAAAGGCCAGCCAGCCTCACCAACCTCCAGCTGTTGGGGGTTCTTCTCGTCTCCAGCAGCCTCGTCGAGCCACCTCCAGCCTTCCTCCCTCAGCCCTCGCCAAGTAATTCCACCGCCTCCTCAAGGACTTCCTCTCGCCCGTCTTGGGGCTGCCCCCAGGCCAGCTATGGCAGCGCGACGCGGGAGCGTGCTCCCTTTTATGCTGCCCCGGGGCATGGTGACTGCTGCGTTGCCGGGCGCTGGCACTGTGACACGGGGGTGACGGGCCCCACCTCTGCGCAGCCCCGCCCGCCGGCCCTCTGCCCAGCGTCCTTCCCAGGAAGGCCTTTGGGCTGCTGGCCCCGAGGCACTCCCTGGGCCCAGGAGGCTCAGGGGGCTGTCCCTGCCCTTGCTGGCCATGCCCTGGGCACAGCTGCTGGGCGTCCCGCTAAATACATCTGGACATTCAGACTGCGTCGTGAAGGCTGTTTGTCCCATCTACATTCATTTGGTTGTGGGGATGCCAGAGGTGAAAGCAAGGCTTTTGGTTCCCTCTGCATGAAGTGTGCAGAGACGGAGAGCACGTGCAGGATGGCCTCGCCGTTCCTGACCCATGCACCAAGGGACATTTGCTGCTCCCCTGCTTATGCTGAGGTCTTCTTCTGGGAAAGAAGTCCCAAATCCTTTTCTCTTCTTGACCCTCTTTTTCCTTGCACTCCAGAGCTTTTCTCCTCCCTTGGCCTTCACCCTCAATACCTTTCCTGAAAGTGACGGCAGCCCTCTCAGCCTTTGCCTTGCTCCTGCTAGTCGTCTTCACCTCAGCTAGAGAGTCCTGAAGGATCGCTGCAGGTCCCTTCCAACTCAACCCTTCTCTTCTCTTCACTTGTGTTCTATTCCCTGCACTGACGATGAGGCGAATAACAAGGAGACCACTAGTTGCCTGAAATGCCAGGGGGTTTGCAGCTCCAGAAACACTTTTGAGGACACAAATCAAAAAGGATACAAGTAGAAACAGGACTGGATTTCATTTGATTTTACTTTATTTTACTTTCTTTTATTTTCTGTCTTGTTCTGTTGGTTGATGTTAGTTTAGTTTCGTTTCTTTCATGTGATGTTATTGGATTTGATTTTATTACATTTTCTTTGGGGTTATTTCTTATTATTTTATTTTATGTTGGTTTATCTTCTTTTATTTTACCTTGCTTTATGCGTTTTTATTTTGTTTTGTTATTTTCTTATTTTATCATTTTATTTGACCTTATTTTGGTTTAGGCTCTTTTAGGCTATTTTGCTGAATCTCTTTCAGAGCCGATGCTCACAAGCATTAACACAATGCGCATGTGCAGCCAGGAGCAGGCTGATGTGTTCTTCGGTTTAGTTTGAAAAAGCATCCCTTGCAGTCTGGCAAAGGAAAGCCGCAGAAAGGAGCAGCAGGAAGACAGGCCAAGCAGTCCCTCGTTTCTCAACAGTGCAGAAGAACTTGAAGAAGGAGGATGGGGACCGACCACACACCGAAAAGTACCAGAAGAGGAGGGGTGTGGTGCCCTGGGCTATTTTCACAAGTAGGCCACGTGTCGATGACAAGCACCCCTTTTGCCTTCCCAAACTTGCTCCGCTGTGCTTCTTGGCCAGGGAGGCATGAAAAGCGCTCTCCTGCCTGCCCTGCGCTTGGATCGCGTGCAGGGAGAGCTGAAAAGCGGCAGCTCCGCATGGTGCGGCAAGCCTGCAGCCCTTCCAAGCACAGGCTTGGCTGTTTTGCACAAGCAAGAACACCTCGGGGAACGGAGCCAAGGGAAGAGCAGAGCTCGCTCCTGCTCCAAACCTGCAATGGGCAAAAGAGCCAGGGAGCGCCAGGGCACGAGTGGCGCCTCGGAGGTGCAAGAGCAGCGGGCAAGAACTGAGCCCAAAGGGCCCAGAGGAGCCCTGACAACGGGCTACGCTCAATGCTGCAGAGGAGAAGAAGCAACCCCCGGGGGCCACCCTGGGCATCCGCCCTGGGAGTCTAGAAAGCGTCCTCCCCCCGCCTGCGGGGCACGAGGGCCACCTTGGTGGAGCAGGAGCAGCAGGCACCTAGCCAAAAGGGCCCAAAGGAGCCCTGGCAAGGGGCCATGCTCAATGCTGCAGAGGAAGGCAAAAAACCCCCGGGGACACTTGCTAGCCCACCGTGGGGGGAAAAAAGCCTTCCTCCCCGCAGCTGCAGGGCACGAGAGGCCACCTTCGTGGTGCATGAGCAACAGGCAGTAACCCAGCCAAACTGGCCCAGAGGAGCCCTGACAAGTGCTCATGCTCAGTGCTGCAGAGGAAGGCAAAAAAACCCCGGGCACCAGAGCCAATCTGCCCCGGGGGAAAATTCCTTCCTGACCCCAGCATCACCAGCGATGGGCTATTCCCTGAGCACGTGAGCAAGACCTGCCTCCTCGGCCCGCAGGCTGCTCACGCCTCCCAGGAGATGCCCAACCCCGATTCTCCCTCCACCTGCTGCCACCTCAGGGCCTTCCCAGAGGGGCAAAACGCCCCCGGCCTGATCCATCTGCGGGACAACCATCCTTCCTGCGCCTGGCAAGGCACCAGTGGCTGCTCCAAAGCACCGGCACCCCCGCCAACATCTCTGCATCCCATTCCTCACGGCTGCTGACACTGGCTCCGCAGGGGATGAGGATGGCGAGCTCTGCAGTGCTCCTCAAGAAGGCATTCCCTTGCTCTTGCCACTGCTAGCCAGCTGAAAAGGCCAGCCAGCCTCACCAACCTCCAGCTGTTGGGGGTTCTTCTCGTCTCCAGCAGCCTCGTCGAGCCACCTCCAGCCTTCCTCCCTCAGCCCTCGCCAAGTAATTCCACCGCCTCCTCAAGGACTTCCTCTCGCCCGTCTTGGGGCTGCCCCCAGGCCAGCTATGGCAGCGCGACGCGGGAGCGTGCTCCCTTTTATGCTGCCCCGGGGCATGGTGACTGCTGCGTTGCCGGGCGCTGGCACTGTGACACGGGGGTGACGGGCCCCACCTCTGCGCAGCCCCGCCCGCCGGCCCTCTGCCCAGCGTCCTTCCCAGGAAGGCCTTTGGGCTGCTGGCCCCGAGGCAGTCCCTGGGCCCAGGAGGCTCAGGGGGCTGTCCCTGCCCTTGCTGGCCATGCCCTGGGCACAGCTGCTGGGCGTCCCGCTAAATACATCTGGACATTCAGACTGCGTCGTGAAGGCTGTTTGTCCCATCTACATTCATTTGGTTGTGGGGATGCCAGAGGTGAAAGCAAGGCTTTTGGTTCCCTCTGCATGAAGTGTGCAGAGACGGAGAGCACGTGCAGGATGGCCTCGCCGTTCCTGACCCATGCACCAAGGGACATTTGCTGCTCCCCTGCTTATGCTGAGGTCTTCTTCTGGGAAAGAAGTCCCAAATCCTTTTCTCTTCTTGACCCTCTTTTTCCTTGCACTCCAGAGCTTTTCTCCTCCCTTGGCCTTCACCCTCAATACCTTTCCTGAAAGTGACGGCAGCCCTCTCAGCCTTTGCCTTGCTCCTGCTAGTCGTCTTCACCTCAGCTAGAGAGTCCTGAAGGATCGCTGCAGGTCCCTTCCAACTCAACCCTTCTCTTCTCTTCACTTGTGTTCTATTCCCTGCACTGACGATGAGGCGAATAACAAGGAGACCACTAGTTGCCTGAAATGCCAGGGGGTTTGCAGCTCCAGAAACACTTTTGAGGACACAAATCAAAAAGGATACAAGTAGAAACAGGACTGGATTTCATTTGATTTTACTTTATTTTACTTTCTTTTATTTTCTGTCTTGTTCTGTTGGTTGATGTTAGTTTAGTTTTGTTTCTTTCATGTGATGTTATTGGATTTGATTTTATTACATTTTCTTTGGGGTTATTTCTTATTATTTTATTTTATGTTGGTTTATCTTCTTTTATTTTACCTTGCTTTATGCGTTTTTATTTTGTTTTGTTATTTTCTTATTTTATCATTTTATTTGACCTTATTTTGGTTTAGGCTCTTTTAGGCTATTTTGCTGAATCTCTTTCAGAGCCGATGCTCACAAGCATTAACACAATGCGCATGTGCAGCCAGGAGCAGGCTGATGTGTTCTTCGGTTTAGTTTGAAAAAGCATCCCTTGCAGTCTGGCAAAGGAAAGCCGCAGAAAGGAGCAGCAGGAAGACAGGCCAAGCAGTCCCTCGTTTCTCAACAGTGCAGAAGAACTTGAAGAAGGAGGATGGGGACCGACCACACACCGAAAAGTACCAGAAGAGGAGGGGTGTGGTGCCCTGGGCTATTTTCACAAGTAGGCCACGTGTCGATGACAAGCACCCCTTTTGCCTTCCCAAACTTGCTCCGCTGTGCTTCTTGGCCAGGGAGGCATGAAAAGCGCTCTCCTGCCTGCCCTGCGCTTGGATCGCGTGCAGGGAGAGCTGAAAAGCGGCAGCTCCGCATGGTGCGGCAAGCCTGCAGCCCTTCCAAGCACAGGCTTGGCTGTTTTGCACAAGCAAGAACACCTCGGGGAACGGAGCCAAGGGAAGAGCAGAGCTCGCTCCTGCTCCAAACCTGCAATGGGCAAAAGAGCCAGGGAGCGCCAGGGCACGAGTGGCGCCTCGGAGGTGCAAGAGCAGCGGGCAAGAACTGAGCCCAAAGGGCCCAGAGGAGCCCTGACAAGGGGCTACGCTCAATGCTGCAGAGGAGAAGAAGCAACCCCCGGGGGCCACCCTGGGCATCCGCCCTGGGAGTCTAGAAAGCGTCCTCCCCCCGCCTGCGGGGCACGAGGGCCACCTTGGTGGAGCAGGAGCAGCAGGCACCTAGCCAAAAGGGCCCAAAGGAGCCCTGGCAAGGGGCCATGCTCAATGCTGCAGAGGAAGGCAAAAAACCCCCGGGGACACTTGCTAGCCCACCGTGGGGGGAAAAAAGCCTTCCTCCCCGCAGCTGCAGGGCACGAGAGGCCACCTTCGTGGTGCATGAGCAACAGGCAGTAACCCAGCCAAACTGGCCCAGAGGAGCCCTGACAAGTGCTCATGCTCAGTGCTGCAGAGGAAGGCAAAAAAACCCCGGGCACCAGAGCCAATCTGCCCCGGGGGAAAATTCCTTCCTGACCCCAGCATCACCAGCGATGGGCTATTCCCTGAGCACGTGAGCAAGACCTGCCTCCTCGGCCCGCAGGCTGCTCACGCCTCCCAGGAGATGCCCAACCCCGATTCTCCCTCCACCTGCTGCCACCTCAGGGCCTTCCCAGAGGGGCAAAACGCCCCCGGCCTGATCCATCTGCGGGACAACCATCCTTCCTGCGCCTGGCAAGGCACCAGTGGCTGCTCCAAAGCACCGGCACCCCCGCCAACATCTCTGCATCCCATTCCTCACGGCTGCTGACACTGGCTCCGCAGGGGATGAGGATGGCGAGCTCTGCAGTGCTCCTCAAGAAGGCATTCCCTTGCTCTTGCCACTGCTAGCCAGCTGAAAAGGCCAGCCAGCCTCACCAACCTCCAGCTGTTGGGGGTTCTTCTCGTCTCCAGCAGCCTCGTCGAGCCACCTCCAGCCTTCCTCCCTCAGCCCTCGCCAAGTAATTCCACCGCCTCCTCAAGGACTTCCTCTCGCCCGTCTTGGGGCTGCCCCCAGGCCAGCTATGGCAGCGCGACGCGGGAGCGTGCTCCCTTTTATGCTGCCCCGGGGCATGGTGACTGCTGCGTTGCCGGGCGCTGGCACTGTGACACGGGGGTGACGGGCCCCACCTCTGCGCAGCCCCGCCCGCCGGCCCTCTGCCCAGCGTCCTTCCCAGGAAGGCCTTTGGGCTGCTGGCCCCGAGGCACTCCCTGGGCCCAGGAGGCTCAGGGGGCTGTCCCTGCCCTTGCTGGCCATGCCCTGGGCACAGCTGCTGGGCGTCCCGCTAAATACATCTGGACATTCAGACTGCGTCGTGAAGGCTGTTTGTCCCATCTACATTCATTTGGTTGTGGGGATGCCAGAGGTGAAAGCAAGGCTTTTGGTTCCCTCTGCATGAAGTGTGCAGAGACGGAGAGCACGTGCAGGATGGCCTCGCCGTTCCTGACCCATGCACCAAGGGACATTTGCTGCTCCCCTGCTTATGCTGAGGTCTTCTTCTGGGAAAGAAGTCCCAAATCCTTTTCTCTTCTTGACCCTCTTTTTCCTTGCACTCCAGAGCTTTTCTCCTCCC
Source organism: Platalea leucorodia (assembly GCF_965183815.1). NCBI lineage: Eukaryota > Metazoa > Chordata > Aves > Pelecaniformes > Threskiornithidae > Platalea > Platalea leucorodia. Next base: position 140,729 of record NW_028121403.1, read on the forward strand.
TTGGCCTTCACCCTCAATACCTTTCCTGAAAGTGACGGCAGCCCTCTCAGCCTTTGCCTTGCTCCTGCTAGTCGTCTTCACCTCAGCTAGAGAGTCCTGAAGGATCGCTGCAGGTCCCTTCCAACTCAACCCTTCTCTTCTCTTCACTTGTGTTCTATTCCCTGCACTGACGATGAGGCGAATAACAAGGAGACCACTAGTTGCCTGAAATGCCAGGGGGTTTGCAGCTCCAGAAACACTTTTGAGGACACAAATCAAAAAGGATACAAGTAGAAACAGGACTGGATTTCATTTGATTTTACTTTATTTTACTTTCTTTTATTTTCTGTCTTGTTCTGTTGGTTGATGTTAGTTTAGTTTCGTTTCTTTCATGTGATGTTATTGGATTTGATTTTATTACATTTTCTTTGGGGTTATTTCTTATTATTTTATTTTATGTTGGTTTATCTTCTTTTATTTTACCTTGCTTTATGCGTTTTTATTTTGTTTTGTTATTTTCTTATTTTATCATTTTATTTGACCTTATTTTGGTTTAGGCTCTTTTAGGCTATTTTGCTGAATCTCTTTCAGAGCCGATGCTCACAAGCATTAACACAATGCGCATGTGCAGCCAGGAGCAGGCTGATGTGTTCTTCGGTTTAGTTTGAAAAAGCATCCCTTGCAGTCTGGCAAAGGAAAGCCGCAGAAAGGAGCAGCAGGAAGACAGGCCAAGCAGTCCCTCGTTTCTCAACAGTGCAGAAGAACTTGAAGAAGGAGGATGGGGACCGACCACACACCGAAAAGTACCAGAAGAGGAGGGGTGTGGTGCCCTGGGCTATTTTCACAAGTAGGCCACGTGTCGATGACAAGCACCCCTTTTGCCTTCCCAAACTTGCTCCGCTGTGCTTCTTGGCCAGGGAGGCATGAAAAGCGCTCTCCTGCCTGCCCTGCGCTTGGATCGCGTGCAGGGAGAGCTGAAAAGCGGCAGCTCCGCATGGTGCGGCAAGCCTGCAGCCCTTCCAAGCACAGGCTTGGCTGTTTTGCACAAGCAAGAACACCTCGGGGAACGGAGCCAAGGGAAGAGCAGAGCTCGCTCCTGCTCCAAACCTGCAATGGGCAAAAGAGCCAGGGAGCGCCAGGGCACGAGTGGCGCCTCGGAGGTGCAAGAGCAGCGGGCAAGAACTGAGCCCAAAGGGCCCAGAGGAGCCCTGACAAGGGGCTACGCTCAATGCTGCAGAGGAGAAGAAGCAACCCCCGGGGGCCACCCTGGGCATCCGCCCTGGGAGTCTAGAAAGCGTCCTCCCCCCGCCTGCGGGGCACGAGGGCCACCTTGGTGGAGCAGGAGCAGCAGGCACCTAGCCAAAAGGGCCCAAAGGAGCCCTGGCAAGGGGCCATGCTCAATGCTGCAGAGGAAGGCAAAAAACCCCCGGGGACACTTGCTAGCCCACCGTGGGGGGAAAAAAGCCTTCCTCCCCGCAGCTGCAGGGCACGAGAGGCCACCTTCGTGGTGCATGAGCAACAGGCAGTAACCCAGCCAAACTGGCCCAGAGGAGCCCTGACAAGTGCTCATGCTCAGTGCTGCAGAGGAAGGCAAAAAAACCCCGGGCACCAGAGCCAATCTGCCCCGGGGGAAAATTCCTTCCTGACCCCAGCATCACCAGCGATGGGCTATTCCCTGAGCACGTGAGCAAGACCTGCCTCCTCGGCCCGCAGGCTGCTCACGCCTCCCAGGAGATGCCCAACCCCGATTCTCCCTCCACCTGCTGCCACCTCAGGGCCTTCCCAGAGGGGCAAAACGCCCCCGGCCTGATCCATCTGCGGGACAACCATCCTTCCTGCGCCTGGCAAGGCACCAGTGGCTGCTCCAAAGCACCGGCACCCCCGCCAACATCTCTGCATCCCATTCCTCACGGCTGCTGCCACTGGCTCCGCAGGGGATGAGGATGGCGAGCTCTGCAGTGCTCCTCAAGAAGGCATTCCCTTGCTCTTGCCACTGCTAGCCAGCTGAAAAGGCCAGCCAGCCTCACCAACCTCCAGCTGTTGGGGGTTCTTCTCGTCTCCAGCAGCCTCGTCGAGCCACCTCCAGCCTTCCTCCCTCAGCCCTCGCCAAGTAATTCCACCGCCTCCTCAAGGACTTCCTCTCGCCCGTCTTGGGGCTGCCCCCAGGCCAGCTATGGCAGCGCGACGCGGGAGCGTGCTCCCTTTTATGCTGCCCCGGGGCATGGTGACTGCTGCGTTGCCGGGCGCTGGCACTGTGACACGGGGGTGACGGGCCCCACCTCTGCGCAGCCCCGCCCGCCGGCCCTCTGCCCAGCGTCCTTCCCAGGAAGGCCTTTGGGCTGCTGGCCCCGAGGCACTCCCTGGGCCCAGGAGGCTCAGGGGGCTGTCCCTGCCCTTGCTGGCCATGCCCTGGGCACAGCTGCTGGGCGTCCCGCTAAATACATCTGGACATTCAGACTGCGTCGTGAAGGCTGTTTGTCCCATCTACATTCATTTGGTTGTGGGGATGCCAGAGGTGAAAGCAAGGCTTTTGGTTCCCTCTGCATGAAGTGTGCAGAGACGGAGAGCACGTGCAGGATGGCCTCGCCGTTCCTGACCCATGCACCAAGGGACATTTGCTGCTCCCCTGCTTATGCTGAGGTCTTCTTCTGGGAAAGAAGTCCCAAATCCTTTTCTCTTCTTGACCCTCTTTTTCCTTGCACTCCAGAGCTTTTCTCCTCCCTTGGCCTTCACCCTCAATACCTTTCCTGAAAGTGACGGCAGCCCTCTCAGCCTTTGCCTTGCTCCTGCTAGTCGTCTTCACCTCAGCTAGAGAGTCCTGAAGGATCGCTGCAGGTCCCTTCCAACTCAACCCTTCTCTTCTCTTCACTTGTGTTCTATTCCCTGCACTGACGATGAGGCGAATAACAAGGAGACCACTAGTTGCCTGAAATGCCAGGGGGTTTGCAGCTCCAGAAACACTTTTGAGGACACAAATCAAAAAGGATACAAGTAGAAACAGGACTGGATTTCATTTGATTTTACTTTATTTTACTTTCTTTTATTTTCTGTCTTGTTCTGTTGGTTGATGTTAGTTTAGTTTCGTTTCTTTCATGTGATGTTATTGGATTTGATTTTATTACATTTTCTTTGGGGTTATTTCTTATTATTTTATTTTATGTTGGTTTATCTTCTTTTATTTTACCTTGCTTTATGCGTTTTTATTTTGTTTTGTTATTTTCTTATTTTATCATTTTATTTGACCTTATTTTGGTTTAGGCTCTTTTAGGCTATTTTGCTGAATCTCTTTCAGAGCCGATGCTCACAAGCATTAACACAATGCGCATGTGCAGCCAGGAGCAGGCTGATGTGTTCTTCGGTTTAGTTTGAAAAAGCATCCCTTGCAGTCTGGCAAAGGAAAGCCGCAGAAAGGAGCAGCAGGAAGACAGGCCAAGCAGTCCCTCGTTTCTCAACAGTGCAGAAGAACTTGAAGAAGGAGGATGGGGACCGACCACACACCGAAAAGTACCAGAAGAGGAGGGGTGTGGTGCCCTGGGCTATTTTCACAAGTAGGCCACGTGTCGATGACAAGCACCCCTTTTGCCTTCCCAAACTTGCTCCGCTGTGCTTCTTGGCCAGGGAGGCATGAAAAGCGCTCTCCTGCCTGCCCTGCGCTTGGATCGCGTGCAGGGAGAGCTGAAAAGCTGCAGCTCCGCATGGTGCGGCAAGCCTGCAGCCCTTCCAAGCACAGGCTGTTTTGCACAAGCAAGAACACCTCGGGGAACGGAGCCAAGGGAAGAGCAGAGCTCGCTCCTGCTCCAAACCTGCAATGGGCAGAAGAGCCAGGGAGCGCCAGGGCACGAGTGGCGCCTCGGAGGTGCAAGAGCAGCGGGCAAGAACTGAGCCCAAAGGGCCCAGAGGAGCCCTGACAACGGGCTACGCTCAATGCTGCAGAGGAGAAGAAGCAACCCCCGGGGGCCACCCTGGGCATCCGCCCTGGGAGTCTAGAAAGCGTCCTCCCCCCGCCTGCGGGGCACGAGGGCCACCTTGGTGGAGCAGGAGCAGCAGGCACCTAGCCAAAAGGGCCCAAAGGAGCCCTGGCAAGGGGCCATGCTCAATGCTGCAGAGGAAGGCAAAAAACCCCCGGGGACACTTGCTAGCCCACCGTGGGGGGAAAAAAGCCTTCCTCCCCGCAGCTGCAGGGCACGAGAGGCCACCTTCGTGGTGCATGAGCAACAGGCAGTAACCCAGCCAAACTGGCCCAGAGGAGCCCTGACAAGTGCTCATGCTCAGTGCTGCAGAGGAAGGCAAAAAAACCCCGGGCACCAGAGCCAATCTGCCCCGGGGGAAAATTCCTTCCTGACCCCAGCATCACCAGCGATGGGCTATTCCCTGAGCACATGAGCAAGACCTGCCTCCTCGGCCCGCAGGCTGCTCATGCCTCCCAGGAGATGCCCAACCCTGATTCTCCCTCCACCTGCTGCCACCTCAGGGCCTTCCCAGAGGGGCAAAACGCCCTCGGCCTGATCCATCTGCGGGACAACCATCCTTCCTGCGCCTGGCAAGGCACCAGTGGCTGCTCCAAAGCACCGGCACCCCCGCCAACATCTCTGCATCCCATTCCTCACGGCTGCTGACACTGGCTCCGCAGGGGATGAGGATGGCGAGCTCTGCAGTGCTCCTCAAGAAGGCATTCCCTTGCTCTTGCCACTGCTAGCCAGCTGAAAAGGCCAGCCAGCCTCACCAACCTCCAGCTGTTGGGGGTTCTTCTCGTCTCCAGCAGCCTCGTCGAGCCTCCTCCAGCCTTCCTCCCTCAGCCCTCGCCAAGTAATTCCACCGCCTCCTCAAGGACTTCCTCTCGCCCGTCTTGGGGCTGCCCCCAGGCCAGCTATGGCAGCGCGACGCGGGAGCGTGCTCCCTTTTATGCTGCCCCGGGGCATGGTGACTGCTGCATTGCCGGGCGCTGGCACTGTGACACGGGGGTGACGGGGCCCCCCCCTGCGCAGCCCCGCCCGCCGGCCCTCTGCCCAGCGTCCTTCCCAGGAAGGCCTTTGGGCTGCTGGCCCCGAGGCACTCCCTGGGCCCAGGAGGCTCAGGGGGCTGTCCCTGCCCTTGCTGGCCATGCCCTGGGCACAGCTGCTGGGCGTCGCGCTAAATACATCTGGACATTCAGACTACGTCGTGAAGGCTGTTTGTCCCATCTACATTCATTTGGTTGTGGGGATGCCAGAGGTGAAAGCAAGGCTTTTGGTTCCCTCTGCATGAACTGTGCAGAGATGGAGAGCACGTGCAGGATGGCCTCGCCGTTCCTGACCCATGCACCAAGGGACATTTGCTGCTCCCCTGCTTATGCTGAGGTCTTCTTCTGGGAAAGAAGTCCCAAATCCTTTTCTCTTCTTGACCCTCTTTTTCCTTGCACTCCAGAGCTTTTCTCCTCCCTTGGCCTTCACCCTCAATACCTTTCCTGAAAGTGACGGCAGCCCTCTCAGCCTTTGCCTTGCTCCTGCTAGTCGTCTTCACCTCAGCTAGAGAGTCCTGAAGGATCGCTGCAGGTCCCTTCCAACTCAACCCTTCTCTTCTCTTCTCTTCACTTGTGTTCTATTCCCTGCACTGACGATGAGGCGAATAACAAGGAGACCACTAGTTGCCTGAAATGCCAGGGGGTTTGCAGCTCCAGAAACACTTTTGAGGACACAAATCAAAAAGGATACAAGTAGAAACAGGACTGGATTTCATTTGATTTTACTTTATTTTACTTTCTTTTATTTTCTGTCTTGTTCTGTTGGTTGATGTTAGTTTAGTTTCGTTTCTTTCATGTGATGTTATTGGATTTGATTTTATTACATTTTCTTTGGGGTTATTTCTTATTATTTTATTTTATGTTGGTTTATCTTCTTTTATTTTACCTTGCTTTATGCGTTTTTATTTTGTTTTGTTATTTTCTTATTTTATCATTTTATTTGACCTTATTTTGGTTTAGGCTCTTTTAGGCTATTTTGCTGAATCTCTTTCAGAGCCGATGCTCACAAGCATTAACACAATGCGCATGTGCAGCCAGGAGCAGGCTGATGTGTTCTTCGGTTTAGTTTGAAAAAGCATCCCTTGCAGTCTGGCAAAGGAAAGCCGCAGAAAGGAGCAGCAGGAAGACAGGCCAAGCAGTCCCTCGTTTCTCAACAGTGCAGAAGAACTTGAAGAAGGAGGATGGGGACCGACCACACACCGAAAAGTACCAGAAGAGGAGGGGTGTGGTGCCCTGGGCTATTTTCACAAGTAGGCCACGTGTCGATGACAAGCACCCCTTTTGCCTTCCCAAACTTGCTCCGCTGTGCTTCTTGGCCAGGGAGGCATGAAAAGCGCTCTCCTGCCTGCCCTGCGCTTGGATCGCGTGCAGGGAGAGCTGAAAAGCTGCAGCTCCGCATGGTGCGGCAAGCCTGCAGCCCTTCCAAGCACAGGCTGTTTTGCACAAGCAAGAACACCTCGGGGAACGGAGCCAAGGGAAGAGCAGAGCTCGCTCCTGCTCCAAACCTGCAATGGGCAGAAGAGCCAGGGAGCGCCAGGGCACGAGTGGCGCCTCGGAGGTGCAAGAGCAGCGGGCAAGAACTGAGCCCAAAGGGCCCAGAGGAGCCCTGACAACGGGCTACGCTCAATGCTGCAGAGGAGAAGAAGCAACCCCCGGGGGCCACCCTGGGCATCCGCCCTGGGAGTCTAGAAAGCGTCCTCCCCCCGCCTGCGGGGCACGAGGGCCACCTTGGTGGAGCAGGAGCAGCAGGCACCTAGCCAAAAGGACCCAAAGGAGCCCTGGCAAGGGGCCGTGCTCAGTGCTGCAGAGGAAGGCAAAAAACCCCCGGGGACACTTGCTAGCCCACCGTGGGGGGAAAAAAGCCTTCCTCCCCGCAGCTGCAGGGCACGAGAGGCCACCTTCGTGGTGCATGAGCAACAGGCAGTAACCCAGCCAAACTGGCCCAGAGGAGCCCTGACAAGTGCTCATGCTCAGTGCTGCAGAGGAAGGCAAAAAAACCCCGGGCACCAGAGCCAATCTGCCCCGGGGGAAAATTCCTTCCTGACCCCAGCATCACCAGCGATGGGCTATTCCCTGAGCACGTGAGCAAGACCTGCCTCCTCGGCCCGCAGGCTGCTCACGCCTCCCAGGAGATGCCCAACCCCGATTCTCCCTCCACCTGCTGCCACCTCAGGGCCTTCCCAGAGGGGCAAAACGCCCTCGGCCTGATCCATCTGCGGGACAACCATCCTTCCTGCGCCTGGCAAGGCACCAGTGGCTGCTCCAAAGCACCGGCACCCCCGCCAACATCTCTGCATCCCATTCCTCACGGCTGCTGCCACTGGCTCCGCAGGGGATGAGGATGGCGAGCTCTGCAGTGCTCCTCAAGAAGGCATTCCCTTGCTCTTGCCACTGCTAGCCAGCTGAAAAGGCCAGCCAGCCTCACCAACCTCCAGCTGTTGGGGGTTCTTCTCATCTCCAGCAGCCTCGTCGAGCCACCTCCAGCCTTCCTCCCTCAGCCCTCGCCAAGTAATTCCACCGCCTCCTCAAGGACTTCCTCTCGCCCGTCTTGGGGCTGCCCCCAGGCCAGCTATGGCAGCGCGACGCGGGAGCGTGCTCCCTTTTATGCTGCCCCGGGGCATGGTGACTGCTGCGTTGCCGGGCGCTGGCACTGTGACACGGGGGGGACGGGGCCCCCCTCTGCGCAGCCCTGCCCGCCGGCCCTCTGCCCAGCGTCCTTCCCAGGAAGGCCTTTGGGCTGCTGGCCCCGAGGCACTCCCTGGGCCCAGGAGGCTCAGGGGGCTGTCCCTGCCCTTGCTGGCCATGCCCTGGGCACAGCTGCTGGGCGTCGCGCTAAATACATCTGGACATTCAGACTACGTCGTGAAGGCTGTTTGTCCCATCTACATTCATTTGGTTGTGGGGATGCCAGAGGTGAAAGCAAGGCTTTTGGTTCCCTCTGCATGAAGTGTGCAGAGACGGAGAGCACGTGCAGGATGGCCTCGCCGTTCCTGACCCATGCACCAAGGGACATTTGCTGCTCCCCTGCTTATGCTGAGGTCTTCTTCTGGGAAAGAAGTCCCAAATCCTTTTCTCTTCTTGACCCTCTTTTTCCTTGCACTCCAGAGCTTTTCTCCTCCCTTGGCCTTCACCCTCAATACCTTTCCTGAAAGTGACGGCAGCCCTCTCAGCCTTTGCCTTGCTCCTGCTAGTCGTCTTCACCTCAGCTAGAGAGTCCTGAAGGATCGCTGCAGGTCCCTTCCAACTCAACCCTTCTCTTCTCTTCTCTTCACTTGTGTTCTATTCCCTGCACTGACGATGAGGCGAATAACAAGGAGACCACTAGTTGCCTGAAATGCCAGGGGGTTTGCAGCTCCAGAAACACTTTTGAGGACACAAATCAAAAAGGATACAAGTAGAAACAGGACTGGATTTCATTTGATTTTACTTTATTTTACTTTCTTTTATTTTCTGTCTTGTTCTGTTGGTTGATGTTAGTTTAGTTTTGTTTCTTTCATGTGATGTTATTGGATTTGATTTTATTACATTTTCTTTGGGGTTATTTCTTATTATTTTATTTTATGTTGGTTTATCTTCTTTTATTTTACCTTGCTTTATGCGTTTTTATTTTGTTTTGTTATTTTCTTATTTTATCATTTTATTTGACCTTATTTTGGTTTAGGCTCTTTTAGGCTATTTTGCTGAATCTCTTTCAGAGCCGATGCTCACAAGCATTAACACAATGCGCATGTGCAGCCAGGAGCAGGCTGATGTGTTCTTCGGTTTAGTTTGAAAAAGCATCCCTTGCAGTCTGGCAAAGGAAAGCCGCAGAAAGGAGCAGCAGGAAGACAGGCCAAGCAGTCCCTCGTTTCTCAACAGTGCAGAAGAACTTGAAGAAGGAGGATGGGGACCGACCACACACCGAAAAGTACCAGAAGAGGAGGGGTGTGGTGCCCTGGGCTATTTTCACAAGTAGGCCACGTGTCGATGACAAGCACCCCTTTTGCCTTCCCAAACTTGCTCCGCTGTGCTTCTTGGCCAGGGAGGCATGAAAAGCGCTCTCCTGCCTGCCCTGCGCTTGGATCGCGTGCAGGGAGAGCTGAAAAGCTGCAGCTCCGCATGGTGCGGCAAGCCTGCAGCCCTTCCAAGCACAGGCTGTTTTGCACAAGCAAGAACACCTCGGGGAACGGAGCCAAGGGAAGAGCAGAGCTCGCTCCTGCTCCAAACCTGCAATGGGCAGAAGAGCCAGGGAGCGCCAGGGCACGAGTGGCGCCTCGGAGGTGCAAGAGCAGCGGGCAAGAACTGAGCCCAAAGGGCCCAGAGGAGCCCTGACAAGGGGCTGCGCTCAATGCTGCAGAGGAGAAGAAGCAACCCCCGGGGGCCACCCTGGGCATCCGCCCTGGGAGTCTAGAAAGCGTCCTCCCCCCGCCTGCGGGGCACGAGGGCCACCTTGGTGGAGCAGGAGCAGCAGGCACCTAGCCAAAAGGGCCCAAAGGAGCCCTGGCAAGGGGCCATGCTCAATGCTGCAGAGGAAGGCAAAAAACCCCCGGGGACACTTGCTAGCCCACCGTGGGGGGAAAAAAGCCTTCCTCCCCGCAGCTGCAGGGCACGAGAGGCCACCTTCGTGGTGCATGAGCAACAGGCAGTAACCCAGCCAAACTGGCCCAGAGGAGCCCTGACAAGTGCTCATGCTCAGTGCTGCAGAGGAAGGCAAAAAAACCCCGGGCACCAGAGCCAATCTGCCCCGGGGGAAAATTCCTTCCTGACCCCAGCATCACCAGCGATGGGCTATTCCCTGAGCACATGAGCAAGACCTGCCTCCTCGGCCCGCAGGCTGCTCATGCCTCCCAGGAGATGCCCAACCCCGATTCTCCCTCCACCTGCTGCCACCTCAGGGCCTTCCCAGAGGGGCAAAACGCCCTCGGCCTGATCCATCTGCGGGACAACCATCCTTCCTGCGCCTGGCAAGGCACCAGTGGCTGCTCCAAAGCACCGGCACCCCCGCCAACATCTCTGCATCCCATTCCTCACGGCTGCTGACACTGGCTCCGCAGGGGATGAGGATGGCGAGCTCTGCAGTGCTCCTCAAGAAGGCATTCCCTTGCTCTTGCCACTGCTAGCCAGCTGAAAAGGCCAGCCAGCCTCACCAACCTCCAGCTGTTAGGGGTTCTTCTCGTCTCCAGCAGCCTCGTCGAGCCTCCTCCAGCCTTCCTCCCTCAGCCCTCGCCAAGTAATTCCACCGCCTCCTCAAGGACTTCCTCTCGCCCGTCTTGGGGCTGCCCCCAGGCCAGCTATGGCAGCGCGACGCGGGAGCGTGCTCCCTTTTATGCTGCCCCGGGGCATGGTGACTGCTGCATTGCCGGGCGCTGGCACTGTGACACGGGGGTGACGGGGCCCCCCCCTGCGCAGCCCCGCCCGCCGGCCCTCTGCCCAGCGTCCTTCCCAGGAAGGCCTTTGGGCTGCTGGCCCCGAGGCACTCCCTGGGCCCAGGAGGCTCAGGGGGCTGTCCCTGCCCTTGCTGGCCATGCCCTGGGCACAGCTGCTGGGCGTCGCGCTAAATACATCTGGACATTCAGACTACGTCGTGAAGGCTGTTTGTCCCATCTACATTCATTTGGTTGTGGGGATGCCAGAGGTGAAAGCAAGGCTTTTGGTTCCCTCTGCATGAAGTGTGCAGAGACGGAGAGCACGTGCAGGATGGCCTCGCCGTTCCTGACCCATGCACCAAGGGACATTTGCTGCTCCCCTGCTTATGCTGAGGTCTTCTTCTGGGAAAGAAGTCCCAAATCCTTTTCTCTTCTTGACCCTCTTTTTCCTTGCACTCCAGAGCTTTTCTCCTCCCTTGGCCTTCACCCTCAATACCTTTCCTGAAAGTGACGGCAGCCCTCTCAGCCTTTGCCTTGCTCCTGCTAGTCGTCTTCACCTCAGCTAGAGAGTCCTGAAGGATCGCTGCAGGTCCCTTCCAACTCAACCCTTCTCTTCTCTTCTCTTCACTTGTGTTCTATTCCCTGCACTGACGATGAGGCGAATAACAAGGAGACCACTAGTTGCCTGAAATGCCAGGGGGTTTGCAGCTCCAGAAACACTTTTGAGGACACAAATCAAAAAGGATACAAGTAGAAACAGGACTGGATTTCATTTGATTTTACTTTATTTTACTTTCTTTTATTTTCTGTCTTGTTCTGTTGGTTGATGTTAGTTTAGTTTTGTTTCTTTCATGTGATGTTATTGGATTTGATTTTATTACATTTTCTTTGGGGTTATTTCTTATTATTTTATTTTATGTTGGTTTATCTTCTTTTATTTTACCTTGCTTTATGCGTTTTTATTTTGTTTTGTTATTTTCTTATTTTATCATTTTATTTGACCTTATTTTGGTTTAGGCTCTTTTAGGCTATTTTGCTGAATCTCTTTCAGAGCCGATGCTCACAAGCATTAACACAATGCGCATGTGCAGCCAGGAGCAGGCTGATGTGTTCTTCGGTTTAGTTTGAAAAAGCATCCCTTGCAGTCTGGCAAAGGAAAGCCGCAGAAAGGAGCAGCAGGAAGACAGGCCAAGCAGTCCCTCGTTTCTCAACAGTGCAGAAGAACTTGAAGAAGGAGGATGGGGACCGACCACACACCGAAAAGTACCAGAAGAGGAGGGGTGTGGTGCCCTGGGCTATTTTCACAAGTAGGCCACGTGTCGATGACAAGCACCCCTTTTGCCTTCCCAAACTTGCTCCGCTGTGCTTCTTGGCCAGGGAGGCATGAAAAGCGCTCTCCTGCCTGCCCTGCGCTTGGATCGCGTGCAGGGAGAGCTGAAAAGCTGCAGCTCCGCATGGTGCGGCAAGCCTGCAGCCCTTCCAAGCACAGGCTGTTTTGCACAAGCAAGAACACCTCGGGGAACGGAGCCAAGGGAAGAGCAGAGCTCGCTCCTGCTCCAAACCTGCAATGGGCAGAAGAGCCAGGGAGCGCCAGGGCACGAGTGGCGCCTCGGAGGTGCAAGAGCAGCGGGCAAGAACTGAGCCCAAAGGGCCCAGAGGAGCCCTGACAACGGGCTACGCTCAATGCTGCAGAGGAGAAGAAGCAACCCCCGGGGGCCACCCTGGGCATCCGCCCTGGGAGTCTAGAAAGCGTCCTCCCCCCGCCTGCGGGGCACGAGGGCCACCTTGGTGGAGCAGGAGCAGCAGGCACCTAGCCAAAAGGACCCAAAGGAGCCCTGGCAAGGGGCCGTGCTCAGTGCTGCAGAGGAAGGCAAAAAACCCCCGGGGACACTTGCTAGCCCACCGTGGGGGGAAAAAAGCCTTCCTCCCCGCAGCTGCAGGGCACGAGAGGCCACCTTCGTGGTGCATGAGCAACAGGCAGTAACCCAGCCAAACTGGCCCAGAGGAGCCCTGACAAGTGCTCATGCTCAGTGCTGCAGAGGAAGGCAAAAAAACCCCGGGCACCAGAGCCAATCTGCCCCGGGGGAAAATTCCTTCCTGACCCCAGCATCACCAGCGATGGGCTATTCCCTGAGCACGTGAGCAAGACCTGCCTCCTCGGCCCGCAGGCTGCTCACGCCTCCCAGGAGATGCCCAACCCCGATTCTCCCTCCACCTGCTGCCACCTCAGGGCCTTCCCAGAGGGGCAAAACGCCCTCGGCCTGATCCATCTGCGGGACAACCATCCTTCCTGCGCCTGGCAAGGCACCAGTGGCTGCTCCAAAGCACCGGCACCCCCGCCAACATCTCTGCATCCCATTCCTCACGGCTGCTGCCACTGGCTCCGCAGGGGATGAGGATGGCGAGCTCTGCAGTGCTCCTCAAGAAGGCATTCCCTTGCTCTTGCCACTGCTAGCCAGCTGAAAAGGCCAGCCAGCCTCACCAACCTCCAGCTGTTGGGGGTTCTTCTCGTCTCCAGCAGCCTCGTCGAGCCACCTCCAGCCTTCCTCCCTCAGCCCTCGCCAAGTAATTCCACCGCCTCCTCAAGGACTTCCTCTCGCCCGTCTTGGGGCTGCCCCCAGGCCAGCTATGGCAGCGCGACGCGGGAGCGTGCTCCCTTTTATGCTGCCCCGGGGCATGGTGACTGCTGCGTTGCCGGGCGCTGGCACTGTGACACGGGGGGGACGGGGCCCCCCTCTGCGCAGCCCTGCCCGCCGGCCCTCTGCCCAGCGTCCTTCCCAGGAAGGCCTTTGGGCTGCTGGCCCCGAGGCACTCCCTGGGCCCAGGAGGCTCAGGGGGCTGTCCCTGCCCTTGCTGGCCATGCCCTGGGCACAGCTGCTGGGCGTCGCGCTAAATACATCTGGACATTCAGACTACGTCGTGAAGGCTGTTTGTCCCATCTACATTCATTTGGTTGTGGGGATGCCAGAGGTGAAAGCAAGGCTTTTGGTTCCCTCTGCATGAAGTGTGCAGAGACGGAGAGCACGTGCAGGATGGCCTCGCCGTTCCTGACCCATGCACCAAGGGACATTTGCTGCTCCCCTGCTTATGCTGAGGTCTTCTTCTGGGAAAGAAGTCCCAAATCCTTTTCTCTTCTTGACCCTCTTTTTCCTTGCACTCCAGAGCTTTTCTCCTCCCTTGGCCTTCACCCTCAATACCTTTCCTGAAAGTGACGGCAGCCCTCTCAGCCTTTGCCTTGCTCCTGCTAGTCGTCTTCACCTCAGCTAGAGAGTCCTGAAGGATCGCTGCAGGTCCCTTCCAACTCAACCCTTCTCTTCTCTTCTCTTCACTTGTGTTCTATTCCCTGCACTGACGATGAGGCGAATAACAAGGAGACCACTAGTTGCCTGAAATGCCAGGGGGTTTGCAGCTCCAGAAACACTTTTGAGGACACAAATCAAAAAGGATACAAGTAGAAACAGGACTGGATTTCATTTGATTTTACTTTATTTTACTTTCTTTTATTTTCTGTCTTGTTCTGTTGGTTGATGTTAGTTTAGTTTCGTTTCTTTCATGTGATGTTATTGGATTTGATTTTATTACATTTTCTTTGGGGTTATTTCTTATTATTTTATTTTATGTTGGTTTATCTTCTTTTATTTTACCTTGCTTTATGCGTTTTTATTTTGTTTTGTTATTTTCTTATTTTATCATTTTATTTGACCTTATTTTGGTTTAGGCTCTTTTAGGCTATTTTGCTGAATCTCTTTCAGAGCCGATGCTCACAAGCATTAACACAATGCGCATGTGCAGCCAGGAGCAGGCTGATGTGTTCTTCGGTTTAGTTTGAAAAAGCATCCCTTGCAGTCTGGCAAAGGAAAGCCGCAGAAAGGAGCAGCAGGAAGACAGGCCAAGCAGTCCCTCGTTTCTCAACAGTGCAGAAGAACTTGAAGAAGGAGGATGGGGACCGACCACACACCGAAAAGTACCAGAAGAGGAGGGGTGTGGTGCCCTGGGCTATTTTCACAAGTAGGCCACGTGTCGATGACAAGCACCCCTTTTGCCTTCCCAAACTTGCTCCGCTGTGCTTCTTGGCCAGGGAGGCATGAAAAGCGCTCTCCTGCCTGCCCTGCGCTTGGATCGCGTGCAGGGAGAGCTGAAAAGCTGCAGCTCCGCATGGTGCGGCAAGCCTGCAGCCCTTCCAAGCACAGGCTGTTTTGCACAAGCAAGAACACCTCGGGGAACGGAGCCAAGGGAAGAGCAGAGCTCGCTCCTGCTCCAAACCTGCAATGGGCAGAAGAGCCAGGGAGCGCCAGGGCACGAGTGGCGCCTCGGAGGTGCAAGAGCAGCGGGCAAGAACTGAGCCCAAAGGGCCCAGAGGAGCCCTGACAACGGGCTACGCTCAATGCTGCAGAGGAGAAGAAGCAACCCCCGGGGGCCACCCTGGGCATCCGCCCTGGGAGTCTAGAAAGCGTCCTCCCCCCGCCTGCGGGGCACGAGGGCCACCTTGGTGGAGCAGGAGCAGCAGGCACCTAGCCAAAAGGACCCAAAGGAGCCCTGGCAAGGGGCCGTGCTCAGTGCTGCAGAGGAAGGCAAAAAACCCCCGGGGACACTTGCTAGCCCACCGTGGGGGGAAAAAAGCCTTCCTCCCCGCAGCTGCAGGGCACGAGAGGCCACCTTCGTGGTGCATGAGCAACAGGCAGTAACCCAGCCAAACTGGCCCAGAGGAGCCCTGACAAGTGCTCATGCTCAGTGCTGCAGAGGAAGGCAAAAAAACCCCGGGCACCAGAGCCAATCTGCCCCGGGGGAAAATTCCTTCCTGACCCCAGCATCACCAGCGATGGGCTATTCCCTGAGCACGTGAGCAAGACCTGCCTCCTCGGCCCGCAGGCTGCTCACGCCTCCCAGGAGATGCCCAACCCCGATTCTCCCTCCACCTGCTGCCACCTCAGGGCCTTCCCAGAGGGGCAAAACGCCCTCGGCCTGATCCATCTGCGGGACAACCATCCTTCCTGCGCCTGGCAAGGCACCAGTGGCTGCTCCAAAGCACCGGCACCCCCGCCAACATCTCTGCATCCCATTCCTCACGGCTGCTGACACTGGCTCCGCAGGGGATGAGGATGGCGAGCTCTGCAGTGCTCCTCAAGAAGGCATTCCCTTGCTCTTGCCACTGCTAGCCAGCTGAAAAGGCCAGCCAGCCTCACCAACCTCCAGCTGTTGGGGGTTCTTCTCGTCTCCAGCAGCCTCGTCGAGCCACCTCCAGCCTTCCTCCCTCAGTCCTCGCCAAGTAATTCCACCGCCTCCTCAAGGACTTCCTCTCGCCCGTCTTGGGGCTGCCCCCAGGCCAGCTATGGCAGCGCGACGCGGGAGCGTGCTCCCTTTTATGCTGCCCCGGAGCATGGTGACTGCTGCATTGCCGGGCGCTGGCACTGTGACACGGGGGGGACGGGCCCCCCCTCTGCGCAGCCCCGCCCACCGGCCCTCTGCCCAGCATCCTTCCCAGGAAGGCCTTTGGGCTGCTGGCCCCGAGGCAGTCCCTGGGCCCAGGAGGCTCAGGGGGCTGTCCCTGCCCTTGCTGGCCATGCCCTGGGCACAGCTGCTGGGCGTCCCGCTAAATACATCTGGACATTCAGACTGCGTCGTGAAGGCTGTTTGTCCCATCTACATTCATTTGGTTGTGGGGATGCCAGAGGTGAAAGCAAGGCTTTTGGTTCCCTCTGCATGAAGTGTGCAGAGACGGAGAGCACGTGCAGGATGGCCTCGCCGTTCCTGACCCATGCACCAAGGGACATTTGCTGCTCCCCTGCTTATGCTGAGGTCTTCTTCTGGGAAAGAAGTCCCAAATCCTTTTCTCTTCTTGACCCTCTTTTTCCTTGCACTCCAGAGCTTTTCTCCTCCCTTGGCCTTCACCCTCAATACCTTTCCTGAAAGTGACGGCAGCCCTCTCAGCCTTTGCCTTGCTCCTGCTAGTCGTCTTCACCTCAGCTAGAGAGTCCTGAAGGATCGCTGCAGGTCCCTTCCAACTCAACCCTTCTCTTCTCTTCACTTGTGTTCTATTCCCTGCACTGACGATGAGGCGAATAACAAGGAGACCACTAGTTGCCTGAAATGCCAGGGGGTTTGCAGCTCCAGAAACACTTTTGAGGACACAAATCAAAAAGGATACAAGTAGAAACAGGACTGGATTTCATTTGATTTTACTTTATTTTACTTTCTTTTATTTTCTGTCTTGTTCTGTTGGTTGATGTTAGTTTAGTTTTGTTTCTTTCATGTGATGTTATTGGATTTGATTTTATTACATTTTCTTTGGGGTTATTTCTTATTATTTTATTTTATGTTGGTTTATCTTCTTTTATTTTACCTTGCTTTATGCGTTTTTATTTTGTTTTGTTATTTTCTTATTTTATCATTTTATTTGACCTTATTTTGGTTTAGGCTCTTTTAGGCTATTTTGCTGAATCTCTTTCAGAGCCGATGCTCACAAGCATTAACACAATGCGCATGTGCAGCCAGGAGCAGGCTGATGTGTTCTTCGGTTTAGTTTGAAAAAGCATCCCTTGCAGTCTGGCAAAGGAAAGCCGCAGAAAGGAGCAGCAGGAAGACAGGCCAAGCAGTCCCTCGTTTCTCAACAGTGCAGAAGAACTTGAAGAAGGAGGATGGGGACCGACCACACACCGAAAAGTACCAGAAGAGGAGGGGTGTGGTGCCCTGGGCTATTTTCACAAGTAGGCCACGTGTCGATGACAAGCACCCCTTTTGCCTTCCCAAACTTGCTCCGCTGTGCTTCTTGGCCAGGGAGGCATGAAAAGCGCTCTCCTGCCTGCCCTGCGCTTGGATCGCGTGCAGGGAGAGCTGAAAAGCGGCAGCTCCGCATGGTGCGGCAAGCCTGCAGCCCTTCCAAGCACAGGCTTGGCTGTTTTGCACAAGCAAGAACACCTCGGGGAACGGAGCCAAGGGAAGAGCAGAGCTCGCTCCTGCTCCAAACCTGCAATGGGCAAAAGAGCCAGGGAGCGCCAGGGCACGAGTGGCGCCTCGGAGGTGCAAGAGCAGCGGGCAAGAACTGAGCCCAAAGGGCCCAGAGGAGCCCTGACAACGGGCTACGCTCAATGCTGCAGAGGAGAAGAAGCAACCCCCGGGGGCCACCCTGGGCATCCGCCCTGGGAGTCTAGAAAGCGTCCTCCCCCCGCCTGCGGGGCACGAGGGCCACCTTGGTGGAGCAGGAGCAGCAGGCACCTAGCCAAAAGGGCCCAAAGGAGCCCTGGCAAGGGGCCATGCTCAATGCTGCAGAGGAAGGCAAAAAACCCCCGGGGACACTTGCTAGCCCACCGTGGGGGGAAAAAAGCCTTCCTCCCCGCAGCTGCAGGGCACGAGAGGCCACCTTCGTGGTGCATGAGCAACAGGCAGTAACCCAGCCAAACTGGCCCAGAGGAGCCCTGACAAGTGCTCATGCTCAGTGCTGCAGAGGAAGGCAAAAAAACCCCGGGCACCAGAGCCAATCTGCCCCGGGGGAAAATTCCTTCCTGACCCCAGCATCACCAGCGATGGGCTATTCCCTGAGCACGTGAGCAAGACCTGCCTCCTCGGCCCGCAGGCTGCTCACGCCTCCCAGGAGATGCCCAACCCCGATTCTCCCTCCACCTGCTGCCACCTCAGGGCCTTCCCAGAGGGGCAAAACGCCCCCGGCCTGATCCATCTGCGGGACAACCATCCTTCCTGCGCCTGGCAAGGCACCAGTGGCTGCTCCAAAGCACCGGCACCCCCGCCAACATCTCTGCATCCCATTCCTCACGGCTGCTGACACTGGCTCCGCAGGGGATGAGGATGGCGAGCTCTGCAGTGCTCCTCAAGAAGGCATTCCCTTGCTCTTGCCACTGCTAGCCAGCTGAAAAGGCCAGCCAGCCTCACCAACCTCCAGCTGTTGGGGGTTCTTCTCGTCTCCAGCAGCCTCGTCGAGCCACCTCCAGCCTTCCTCCCTCAGCCCTCGCCAAGTAATTCCACCGCCTCCTCAAGGACTTCCTCTCGCCCGTCTTGGGGCTGCCCCCAGGCCAGCTATGGCAGCGCGACGCGGGAGCGTGCTCCCTTTTATGCTGCCCCGGGGCATGGTGACTGCTGCGTTGCCGGGCGCTGGCACTGTGACACGGGGGTGACGGGCCCCCCCTCTGCGCAGCCCCGCCCGCCGGCCCTCTGCCCAGCGTCCTTCCCAGGAAGGCCTTTGGGCTGCTGGCCCCGAGGCAGTCCCTGGGCCCAGGAGGCTCAGGGGGCTGTCCCTGCCCTTGCTGGCCATGCCCTGGGGACAGCTGCTGGGCGTCGCGCTAAATACATCTGGACATTCAGACTGCGTCGTGAAGGCTGTTTGTCCCATCTACATTCATTTGGTTGTGGGGATGCCAGAGGTGAAAGCAAGGCTTTTGGTTCCCTCTGCATGAAGTGTGCAGAGACGGAGAGCACGTGCAGGATGGCCTCGCCGTTCCTGACCCATGCACCAAGGGACATTTGCTGCTCCCCTGCTTATGCTGAGGTCTTCTTCTGGGAAAGAAGTCCCAAATCCTTTTCTCTTCTTGACCCTCTTTTTCCTTGCACTCCAGAGCTTTTCTCCTCCCTTGGCCTTCACCCTCAATACCTTTCCTGAAAGTGACGGCAGCCCTCTCAGCCTTTGCCTTGCTCCTGCTAGTCGTCTTCACCTCAGCTAGAGAGTCCTGAAGGATCGCTGCAGGTCCCTTCCAACTCAACCCTTCTCTTCTCTTCTCTTCACTTGTGTTCTATTCCCTGCACTGACGATGAGGCGAATAACAAGGAGACCACTAGTTGCCTGAAATGCCAGGGGGTTTGCAGCTCCAGAAACACTTTTGAGGACACAAATCAAAAAGGATACAAGTAGAAACAGGACTGGATTTCATTTGATTTTACTTTATTTTACTTTCTTTTATTTTCTGTCTTGTTCTGTTGGTTGATGTTAGTTTAGTTTTGTTTCTTTCATGTGATGTTATTGGATTTGATTTTATTACATTTTCTTTGGGGTTATTTCTTATTATTTTATTTTATGTTGGTTTATCTTCTTTTATTTTACCTTGCTTTATGCGTTTTTATTTTGTTTTGTTATTTTCTTATTTTATCATTTTATTTGACCTTATTTTGGTTTAGGCTCTTTTAGGCTATTTTGCTGAATCTCTTTCAGAGCCGATGCTCACAAGCATTAACACAATGCGCATGTGCAGCCAGGAGCAGGCTGATGTGTTCTTCGGTTTAGTTTGAAAAAGCATCCCTTGCAGTCTGGCAAAGGAAAGCCGCAGAAAGGAGCAGCAGGAAGACAGGCCAAGCAGTCCCTCGTTTCTCAACAGTGCAGAAGAACTTGAAGAAGGAGGATGGGGACCGACCACACACCGAAAAGTACCAGAAGAGGAGGGGTGGGGTGCCCTGGGCTATTTTCACAAGTAGGCCACGTGTCAATGACAAGCACCCCTTTTGCCTTCCCAAACTTGCTCCGCTGTGCTTCTTGGCCAGGGAGGCATGAAAAGCGCTCTCCTGCCTGCCCTGCGCTTGGATCGCGTGCAGGGAGAGCTGAAAAGCTGCAGCTCCGCATGGTGCGGCAAGCCTGCAGCCCTTCCAAGCACAGGCTGTTTTGCACAAGCAAGAACACCTCGGGGAACGGAGCCAAGGGAAGAGCAGAGCTCGCTCCTGCTCCAAACCTGCAATGGGCAGAAGAGCCAGGGAGCGCCAGGGCACGAGTGGCGCCTCGGAGGTGCAAGAGCAGCGGGCAAGAACTGAGCCCAAAGGGCCCAGAGGAGCCCTGACAACGGGCTACGCTCAATGCTGCAGAGGAGAAGAAGCAACCCCCGGGGGCCACCCTGGGCATCCGCCCTGGGAGTCTAGAAAGCGTCCTCCCCCCGCCTGCGGGGCACGAGGGCCACCTTGGTGGAGCAGGAGCAGCAGGCACCTAGCCAAAAGGGCCCAAAGGAGCCCTGGCAAGGGGCCATGCTCAATGCTGCAGAGGAAGGCAAAAAACCCCCGGGGACACTTGCTAGCCCACCGTGGGGGGAAAAAAGCCTTCCTCCCCGCAGCTGCAGGGCACGAGAGGCCACCTTCGTGGTGCATGAGCAACAGGCAGTAACCCAGCCAAACTGGCCCAGAGGAGCCCTGACAAGTGCTCATGCTCAGTGCTGCAGAGGAAGGCAAAAAAACCCCGGGCACCAGAGCCAATCTGCCCCGGGGGAAAATTCCTTCCTGACCCCAGCATCACCAGCGATGGGCTATTCCCTGAGCACGTGAGCAAGACCTGCCTCCTCGGCCCGCAGGCTGCTCACGCCTCCCAGGAGATGCCCAACCCCGATTCTCCCTCCACCTGCTGCCACCTCAGGGCCTTCCCAGAGGGGCAAAACGCCCCCGGCCTGATCCATCTGCGGGACAACCATCCTTCCTGCGCCTGGCAAGGCACCAGTGGCTGCTCCAAAGCACCGGCACCCCCGCCAACATCTCTGCATCCCATTCCTCACGGCTGCTGCCACTGGCTCCGCAGGGGATGAGGATGGCGAGCTCTGCAGTGCTCCTCAAGAAGGCATTCCCTTGCTCTTGCCACTGCTAGCCAGCTGAAAAGGCCAGCCAGCCTCACCAACCTCCAGCTGTTGGGGGTTCTTCTCGTCTCCAGCAGCCTCGTCGAGCCACCTCCAGCCTTCCTCCCTCAGCCCTCGCCAAGTAATTCCACCGCCTCCTCAAGGACTTCCTCTCGCCCGTCTTGGGGCTGCCCCCAGGCCAGCTATGGCAGCGCGACGCGGGAGCGTGCTCCCTTTTATGCTGCCCCGGGGCATGGTGACTGCTGCGTTGCCGGGCGCTGGCACTGTGACACGGGGGTGACGGGCCCCCCCTCTGCGCAGCCCCGCCCGCCGGCCCTCTGCCCAGCGTCCTTCCCAGGAAGGCCTTTGGGCTGCTGGCCCCGAGGCAGTCCCTGGGCCCAGGAGGCTCAGGGGGCTGTCCCTGCCCTTGCTGGCCATGCCCTGGGGACAGCTGCTGGGCGTCGCGCTAAATACATCTGGACATTCAGACTGCGTCGTGAAGGCTGTTTGTCCCATCTACATTCATTTGGTTGTGGGGATGCCAGAGGTGAAAGCAAGGCTTTTGGTTCCCTCTGCATGAAGTGTGCAGAGACGGAGAGCACGTGCAGGATGGCCTCGCCGTTCCTGACCCATGCACCAAGGGACATTTGCTGCTCCCCTGCTTATGCTGAGGTCTTCTTCTGGGAAAGAAGTCCCAAATCCTTTTCTCTTCTTGACCCTCTTTTTCCTTGCACTCCAGAGCTTTTCTCCTCCCTTGGCCTTCACCCTCAATACCTTTCCTGAAAGTGACGGCAGCCCTCTCAGCCTTTGCCTTGCTCCTGCTAGTCGTCTTCACCTCAGCTAGAGAGTCCTGAAGGATCGCTGCAGGTCCCTTCCAACTCAACCCTTCTCTTCTCTTCACTTGTGTTCTATTCCCTGCACTGACGATGAGGCGAATAACAAGGAGACCACTAGTTGCCTGAAATGCCAGGGGGTTTGCAGCTCCAGAAACACTTTTGAGGACACAAATCAAAAAGGATACAAGTAGAAACAGGACTGGATTTCATTTGATTTTACTTTATTTTACTTTCTTTTATTTTCTGTCTTGTTCTGTTGGTTGATGTTAGTTTAGTTTTGTTTCTTTCATGTGATGTTATTGGATTTGATTTTATTACATTTTCTTTGGGGTTATTTCTTATTATTTTATTTTATGTTGGTTTATCTTCTTTTATTTTACCTTGCTTTATGCGTTTTTATTTTGTTTTGTTATTTTCTTATTTTATCATTTTATTTGACCTTATTTTGGTTTAGGCTCTTTTAGGCTATTTTGCTGAATCTCTTTCAGAGCCGATGCTCACAAGCATTAACACAATGCGCATGTGCAGCCAGGAGCAGGCTGATGTGTTCTTCGGTTTAGTTTGAAAAAGCATCCCTTGCAGTCTGGCAAAGGAAAGCCGCAGAAAGGAGCAGCAGGAAGACAGGCCAAGCAGTCCCTCGTTTCTCAACAGTGCAGAAGAACTTGAAGAAGGAGGATGGGGACCGACCACACACCGAAAAGTACCAGAAGAGGAGGGGTGTGGTGCCCTGGGCTATTTTCACAAGTAGGCCACGTGTCGATGACAAGCACCCCTTTTGCCTTCCCAAACTTGCTCCGCTGTGCTTCTTGGCCAGGGAGGCATGAAAAGCGCTCTCCTGCCTGCCCTGCGCTTGGATCGCGTGCAGGGAGAGCTGAAAAGCGGCAGCTCCGCATGGTGCGGCAAGCCTGCAGCCCTTCCAAGCACAGGCTTGGCTGTTTTGCACAAGCAAGAACACCTCGGGGAACGGAGCCAAGGGAAGAGCAGAGCTCGCTCCTGCTCCAAACCTGCAATGGGCAAAAGAGCCAGGGAGCGCCAGGGCACGAGTGGCGCCTCGGAGGTGCAAGAGCAGCGGGCAAGAACTGAGCCCAAAGGGCCCAGAGGAGCCCTGACAAGGGGCTACGCTCAATGCTGCAGAGGAGAAGAAGCAACCCCCGGGGGCCACCCTGGGCATCCGCCCTGGGAGTCTAGAAAGCGTCCTCCCCCCGCCTGCGGGGCACGAGGGCCACCTTGGTGGAGCAGGAGCAGCAGGCACCTAGCCAAAAGGGCCCAAAGGAGCCCTGGCAAGGGGCCATGCTCAATGCTGCAGAGGAAGGCAAAAAACCCCCGGGGACACTTGCTAGCCCACCGTGGGGGGAAAAAAGCCTTCCTCCCCGCAGCTGCAGGGCACGAGAGGCCACCTTCGTGGTGCATGAGCAACAGGCAGTAACCCAGCCAAACTGGCCCAGAGGAGCCCTGACAAGTGCTCATGCTCAGTGCTGCAGAGGAAGGCAAAAAAACCCCGGGCACCAGAGCCAATCTGCCCCGGGGGAAAATTCCTTCCTGACCCCAGCATCACCAGCGATGGGCTATTCCCTGAGCACGTGAGCAAGACCTGCCTCCTCGGCCCGCAGGCTGCTCACGCCTCCCAGGAGATGCCCAACCCCGATTCTCCCTCCACCTGCTGCCACCTCAGGGCCTTCCCAGAGGGGCAAAACGCCCCCGGCCTGATCCATCTGCGGGACAACCATCCTTCCTGCGCCTGGCAAGGCACCAGTGGCTGCTCCAAAGCACCGGCACCCCCGCCAACATCTCTGCATCCCATTCCTCACGGCTGCTGACACTGGCTCCGCAGGGGATGAGGATGGCGAGCTCTGCAGTGCTCCTCAAGAAGGCATTCCCTTGCTCTTGCCACTGCTAGCCAGCTGAAAAGGCCAGCCAGCCTCACCAACCTCCAGCTGTTGGGGGTTCTTCTCGTCTCCAGCAGCCTCGTCGAGCCACCTCCAGCCTTCCTCCCTCAGCCCTCGCCAAGTAATTCCACCGCCTCCTCAAGGACTTCCTCTCGCCCGTCTTGGGGCTGCCCCCAGGCCAGCTATGGCAGCGCGACGCGGGAGCGTGCTCCCTTTTATGCTGCCCCGGGGCATGGTGACTGCTGCGTTGCCGGGCGCTGGCACTGTGACACGGGGGTGACGGGCCCCACCTCTGCGCAGCCCCGCCCGCCGGCCCTCTGCCCAGCGTCCTTCCCAGGAAGGCCTTTGGGCTGCTGGCCCCGAGGCAGTCCCTGGGCCCAGGAGGCTCAGGGGGCTGTCCCTGCCCTTGCTGGCCATGCCCTGGGCACAGCTGCTGGGCGTCCCGCTAAATACATCTGGACATTCAGACTGCGTCGTGAAGGCTGTTTGTCCCATCTACATTCATTTGGTTGTGGGGATGCCAGAGGTGAAAGCAAGGCTTTTGGTTCCCTCTGCATGAAGTGTGCAGAGACGGAGAGCACGTGCAGGATGGCCTCGCCGTTCCTGACCCATGCACCAAGGGACATTTGCTGCTCCCCTGCTTATGCTGAGGTCTTCTTCTGGGAAAGAAGTCCCAAATCCTTTTCTCTTCTTGACCCTCTTTTTCCTTGCACTCCAGAGCTTTTCTCCTCCCTTGGCCTTCACCCTCAATACCTTTCCTGAAAGTGACGGCAGCCCTCTCAGCCTTTGCCTTGCTCCTGCTAGTCGTCTTCACCTCAGCTAGAGAGTCCTGAAGGATCGCTGCAGGTCCCTTCCAACTCAACCCTTCTCTTCTCTTCACTTGTGTTCTATTCCCTGCACTGACGATGAGGCGAATAACAAGGAGACCACTAGTTGCCTGAAATGCCAGGGGGTTTGCAGCTCCAGAAACACTTTTGAGGACACAAATCAAAAAGGATACAAGTAGAAACAGGACTGGATTTCATTTGATTTTACTTTATTTTACTTTCTTTTATTTTCTGTCTTGTTCTGTTGGTTGATGTTAGTTTAGTTTCGTTTCTTTCATGTGATGTTATTGGATTTGATTTTATTACATTTTCTTTGGGGTTATTTCTTATTATTTTATTTTATGTTGGTTTATCTTCTTTTATTTTACCTTGCTTTATGCGTTTTTATTTTGTTTTGTTATTTTCTTATTTTATCATTTTATTTGACCTTATTTTGGTTTAGGCTCTTTTAGGCTATTTTGCTGAATCTCTTTCAGAGCCGATGCTCACAAGCATTAACACAATGCGCATGTGCAGCCAGGAGCAGGCTGATGTGTTCTTCGGTTTAGTTTGAAAAAGCATCCCTTGCAGTCTGGCAAAGGAAAGCCGCAGAAAGGAGCAGCAGGAAGACAGGCCAAGCAGTCCCTCGTTTCTCAACAGTGCAGAAGAACTTGAAGAAGGAGGATGGGGACCGACCACACACCGAAAAGTACCAGAAGAGGAGGGGTGTGGTGCCCTGGGCTATTTTCACAAGTAGGCCACGTGTCGATGACAAGCACCCCTTTTGCCTTCCCAAACTTGCTCCGCTGTGCTTCTTGGCCAGGGAGGCATGAAAAGCGCTCTCCTGCCTGCCCTGCGCTTGGATCGCGTGCAGGGAGAGCTGAAAAGCGGCAGCTCCGCATGGTGCGGCAAGCCTGCAGCCCTTCCAAGCACAGGCTTGGCTGTTTTGCACAAGCAAGAACACCTCGGGGAACGGAGCCAAGGGAAGAGCAGAGCTCGCTCCTGCTCCAAACCTGCAATGGGCAGAAGAGCCAGGGAGCGCCAGGGCACGAGTGGCGCCTCGGAGGTGCAAGAGCAGCGGGCAAGAACTGAGCCCAAAGGGCCCAGAGGAGCCCTGACAAGGGGCTGCGCTCAATGCTGCAGAGGAGAAGAAGCAACCCCCGGGGGCCACCCTGGGCATCCGCCCTGGGAGTCTAGAAAGCGTCCTCCCCCCGCCTGCGGGGCACGAGGGCCACCTTGGTGGAGCAGGAGCAGCAGGCACCTAGCCAAAAGGGCCCAAAGGAGCCCTGGCAAGGGGCCATGCTCAATGCTGCAGAGGAAGGCAAAAAACCCCCGGGGACACTTGCTAGCCCACCGTGGGGGGAAAAAAGCCTTCCTCCCCGCAGCTGCAGGGCACGAGAGGCCACCTTCGTGGTGCATGAGCAACAGGCAGTAACCCAGCCAAACTGGCCCAGAGGAGCCCTGACAAGTGCTCATGCTCAGTGCTGCAGAGGAAGGCAAAAAAACCCCGGGCACCAGAGCCAATCTGCCCCGGGGGAAAATTCCTTCCTGACCCCAGCATCACCAGCGATGGGCTATTCCCTGAGCACGTGAGCAAGACCTGCCTCCTCGGCCCGCAGGCTGCTCACGCCTCCCAGGAGATGCCCAACCCCGATTCTCCCTCCACCTGCTGCCACCTCAGGGCCTTCCCAGAGGGGCAAAACGCCCCCGGCCTGATCCATCTGCGGGACAACCATCCTTCCTGCGCCTGGCAAGGCACCAGTGGCTGCTCCAAAGCACCGGCACCCCCGCCAACATCTCTGCATCCCATTCCTCACGGCTGCTGACACTGGCTCCGCAGGGGATGAGGATGGCGAGCTCTGCAGTGCTCCTCAAGAAGGCATTCCCTTGCTCTTGCCACTGCTAGCCAGCTGAAAAGGCCAGCCAGCCTCACCAACCTCCAGCTGTTGGGGGTTCTTCTCGTCTCCAGCAGCCTCGTCGAGCCACCTCCAGCCTTCCTCCCTCAGCCCTCGCCAAGTAATTCCACCGCCTCCTCAAGGACTTCCTCTCGCCCGTCTTGGGGCTGCCCCCAGGCCAGCTATGGCAGCGCGACGCGGGAGCGTGCTCCCTTTTATGCTGCCCCGGGGCATGGTGACTGCTGCGTTGCCGGGCGCTGGCACTGTGACACGGGGGTGACGGGCCCCACCTCTGCGCAGCCCCGCCCGCCGGCCCTCTGCCCAGCGTCCTTCCCAGGAAGGCCTTTGGGCTGCTGGCCCCGAGGCAGTCCCTGGGCCCAGGAGGCTCAGGGGGCTGTCCCTGCCCTTGCTGGCCATGCCCTGGGCACAGCTGCTGGGCGTCCCGCTAAATACATCTGGACATTCAGACTGCGTCGTGAAGGCTGTTTGTCCCATCTACATTCATTTGGTTGTGGGGATGCCAGAGGTGAAAGCAAGGCTTTTGGTTCCCTCTGCATGAAGTGTGCAGAGACGGAGAGCACGTGCAGGATGGCCTCGCCGTTCCTGACCCATGCACCAAGGGACATTTGCTGCTCCCCTGCTTATGCTGAGGTCTTCTTCTGGGAAAGAAGTCCCAAATCCTTTTCTCTTCTTGACCCTCTTTTTCCTTGCACTCCAGAGCTTTTCTCCTCCCTTGGCCTTCACCCTCAATACCTTTCCTGAAAGTGACGGCAGCCCTCTCAGCCTTTGCCTTGCTCCTGCTAGTCGTCTTCACCTCAGCTAGAGAGTCCTGAAGGATCGCTGCAGGTCCCTTCCAACTCAACCCTTCTCTTCTCTTCACTTGTGTTCTATTCCCTGCACTGACGATGAGGCGAATAACAAGGAGACCACTAGTTGCCTGAAATGCCAGGGGGTTTGCAGCTCCAGAAACACTTTTGAGGACACAAATCAAAAAGGATACAAGTAGAAACAGGACTGGATTTCATTTGATTTTACTTTATTTTACTTTCTTTTATTTTCTGTCTTGTTCTGTTGGTTGATGTTAGTTTAGTTTCGTTTCTTTCATGTGATGTTATTGGATTTGATTTTATTACATTTTCTTTGGGGTTATTTCTTATTATTTTATTTTATGTTGGTTTATCTTCTTTTATTTTACCTTGCTTTATGCGTTTTTATTTTGTTTTGTTATTTTCTTATTTTATCATTTTATTTGACCTTATTTTGGTTTAGGCTCTTTTAGGCTATTTTGCTGAATCTCTTTCAGAGCCGATGCTCACAAGCATTAACACAATGCGCATGTGCAGCCAGGAGCAGGCTGATGTGTTCTTCGGTTTAGTTTGAAAAAGCATCCCTTGCAGTCTGGCAAAGGAAAGCCGCAGAAAGGAGCAGCAGGAAGACAGGCCAAGCAGTCCCTCGTTTCTCAACAGTGCAGAAGAACTTGAAGAAGGAGGATGGGGACCGACCACACACCGAAAAGTACCAGAAGAGGAGGGGTGTGGTGCCCTGGGCTATTTTCACAAGTAGGCCACGTGTCGATGACAAGCACCCCTTTTGCCTTCCCAAACTTGCTCCGCTGTGCTTCTTGGCCAGGGAGGCATGAAAAGCGCTCTCCTGCCTGCCCTGCGCTTGGATCGCGTGCAGGGAGAGCTGAAAAGCGGCAGCTCCGCATGGTGCGGCAAGCCTGCAGCCCTTCCAAGCACAGGCTTGGCTGTTTTGCACAAGCAAGAACACCTCGGGGAACGGAGCCAAGGGAAGAGCAGAGCTCGCTCCTGCTCCAAACCTGCAATGGGCAGAAGAGCCAGGGAGCGCCAGGGCACGAGTGGCGCCTCGGAGGTGCAAGAGCAGCGGGCAAGAACTGAGCCCAAAGGGCCCAGAGGAGCCCTGACAAGGGGCTGCGCTCAATGCTGCAGAGGAGAAGAAGCAACCCCCGGGGGCCACCCTGGGCATCCGCCCTGGGAGTCTAGAAAGCGTCCTCCCCCCGCCTGCGGGGCACGAGGGCCACCTTGGTGGAGCAGGAGCAGCAGGCACCTAGCCAAAAGGGCCCAAAGGAGCCCTGGCAAGGGGCCATGCTCAATGCTGCAGAGGAAGGCAAAAAACCCCCGGGGACACTTGCTAGCCCACCGTGGGGGGAAAAAAGCCTTCCTCCCCGCAGCTGCAGGGCACGAGAGGCCACCTTCGTGGTGCATGAGCAACAGGCAGTAACCCAGCCAAACTGGCCCAGAGGAGCCCTGACAAGTGCTCATGCTCAGTGCTGCAGAGGAAGGCAAAAAAACCCCGGGCACCAGAGCCAATCTGCCCCGGGGGAAAATTCCTTCCTGACCCCAGCATCACCAGCGATGGGCTATTCCCTGAGCACGTGAGCAAGACCTGCCTCCTCGGCCCGCAGGCTGCTCACGCCTCCCAGGAGATGCCCAACCCCGATTCTCCCTCCACCTGCTGCCACCTCAGGGCCTTCCCAGAGGGGCAAAACGCCCCCGGCCTGATCCATCTGCGGGACAACCATCCTTCCTGCGCCTGGCAAGGCACCAGTGGCTGCTCCAAAGCACCGGCACCCCCGCCAACATCTCTGCATCCCATTCCTCACGGCTGCTGCCACTGGCTCCGCAGGGGATGAGGATGGCGAGCTCTGCAGTGCTCCTCAAGAAGGCATTCCCTTGCTCTTGCCACTGCTAGCCAGCTGAAAAGGCCAGCCAGCCTCACCAACCTCCAGCTGTTGGGGGTTCTTCTCGTCTCCAGCAGCCTCGTCGAGCCACCTCCAGCCTTCCTCCCTCAGCCCTCGCCAAGTAATTCCACCGCCTCCTCAAGGACTTCCTCTCGCCCGTCTTGGGGCTGCCCCCAGGCCAGCTATGGCAGCGCGACGCGGGAGCGTGCTCCCTTTTATGCTGCCCCGGGGCATGGTGACTGCTGCGTTGCCGGGCGCTGGCACTGTGACACGGGGGTGACGGGCCCCCCCTCTGCGCAGCCCCGCCCGCCGGCCCTCTGCCCAGCGTCCTTCCCAGGAAGGCCTTTGGGCTGCTGGCCCCGAGGCACTCCCTGGGCCCAGGAGGCTCAGGGGGCTGTCCCTGCCCTTGCTGGCCATGCCCTGGGCACAGCTGCTGGGCGTCCCGCTAAATACATCTGGACATTCAGACTGCGTCGTGAAGGCTGTTTGTCCCATCTACATTCATTTGGTTGTGGGGATGCCAGAGGTGAAAGCAAGGCTTTTGGTTCCCTCTGCATGAAGTGTGCAGAGACGGAGAGCACGTGCAGGATGGCCTCGCCGTTCCTGACCCATGCACCAAGGGACATTTGCTGCTCCCCTGCTTATGCTGAGGTCTTCTTCTGGGAAAGAAGTCCCAAATCCTTTTCTCTTCTTGACCCTCTTTTTCCTTGCACTCCAGAGCTTTTCTCCTCCCTTGGCCTTCACCCTCAATACCTTTCCTGAAAGTGACGGCAGCCCTCTCAGCCTTTGCCTTGCTCCTGCTAGTCGTCTTCACCTCAGCTAGAGAGTCCTGAAGGATCGCTGCAGGTCCCTTCCAACTCAACCCTTCTCTTCTCTTCTCTTCACTTGTGTTCTATTCCCTGCACTGACGATGAGGCGAATAACAAGGAGACCACTAGTTGCCTGAAATGCCAGGGGGTTTGCAGCTCCAGAAACACTTTTGAGGACACAAATCAAAAAGGATACAAGTAGAAACAGGACTGGATTTCATTTGATTTTACTTTATTTTACTTTCTTTTATTTTCTGTCTTGTTCTGTTGGTTGATGTTAGTTTAGTTTCGTTTCTTTCATGTGATGTTATTGGATTTGATTTTATTACATTTTCTTTGGGGTTATTTCTTATTATTTTATTTTATGTTGGTTTATCTTCTTTTATTTTACCTTGCTTTATGCGTTTTTATTTTGTTTTGTTATTTTCTTATTTTATCATTTTATTTGACCTTATTTTGGTTTAGGCTCTTTTAGGCTATTTTGCTGAATCTCTTTCAGAGCCGATGCTCACAAGCATTAACACAATGCGCATGTGCAGCCAGGAGCAGGCTGATGTGTTCTTCGGTTTAGTTTGAAAAAGCATCCCTTGCAGTCTGGCAAAGGAAAGCCGCAGAAAGGAGCAGCAGGAAGACAGGCCAAGCAGTCCCTCGTTTCTCAACAGTGCAGAAGAACTTGAAGAAGGAGGATGGGGACCGACCACACACCGAAAAGTACCAGAAGAGGAGGGGTGTGGTGCCCTGGGCTATTTTCACAAGTAGGCCACGTGTCGATGACAAGCACCCCTTTTGCCTTCCCAAACTTGCTCCGCTGTGCTTCTTGGCCAGGGAGGCATGAAAAGCGCTCTCCTGCCTGCCCTGCGCTTGGATCGCGTGCAGGGAGAGCTGAAAAGCTGCAGCTCCGCATGGTGCGGCAAGCCTGCAGCCCTTCCAAGCACAGGCTGTTTTGCACAAGCAAGAACACCTCGGGGAACGGAGCCAAGGGAAGAGCAGAGCTCGCTCCTGCTCCAAACCTGCAATGGGCAGAAGAGCCAGGGAGCGCCAGGGCACGAGTGGCGCCTCGGAGGTGCAAGAGCAGCGGGCAAGAACTGAGCCCAAAGGGCCCAGAGGAGCCCTGACAACGGGCTACGCTCAATGCTGCAGAGGAGAAGAAGCAACCCCCGGGGGCCACCCTGGGCATCCGCCCTGGGAGTCTAGAAAGCGTCCTCCCCCCGCCTGCGGGGCACGAGGGCCACCTTGGTGGAGCAGGAGCAGCAGGCACCTAGCCAAAAGGACCCAAAGGAGCCCTGGCAAGGGGCCATGCTCAGTGCTGCAGAGGAAGGCAAAAAACCCCCGGCGACACTTGCTAGCCCACCGTGGGGGGAAAAAAGCCTTCCTCCCCGCAGCTGCAGGGCACGAGAGGCCACCTTCGTGGTGCATGAGCAACAGGCAGTAACCCAGCCAAACTGGCCCAGAGGAGCCCTGACAAGTGCTCATGCTCAGTGCTGCAGAGGAAGGCAAAAAAACCCCGGGCACCAGAGCCAATCTGCCCCGGGGGAAAATTCCTTCCTGACCCCAGCATCACCAGCGATGGGCTATTCCCTGAGCACGTGAGCAAGACCTGCCTCCTCGGCCCGCAGGCTGCTCACGCCTCCCAGGAGATGCCCAACCCCGATTCTCCCTCCACCTGCTGCCACCTCAGGGCCTTCCCAGAGGGGCAAAACGCACCCCGCCTGATCCATCTGGGGGACAACGATCCTTCCTGCGCCTGGCAAGGCACCAGTGGCTGCTCCAAAGCACCGGCACCCCCGCCAACATCTCTGCATCCCATTCCTCACGGCTGCTGACACTGGCTCCGCAGGGGATGAGGATGGCGAGCTCTGCAGTGCTCCTCAAGAAGGCATTCCCTTGCTCTTGCCACTGCTAGCCAGCTGAAAAGGCCAGCCAGCCTCACCAACCTCCAGCTGTTGGGGGTTCTTCTCGTCTCCAGCAGCCTCGTCGAGCCACCTCCAGCCTTCCTCCCTCAGCCCTCGCCAAGTAATTCCACCGCCTCCTCAAGGACTTCCTCTCGCCCGTCTTGGGGCTGCCCCCAGGCCAGCTATGGCAGCGCGACGCGGGAGCGTGCTCCCTTTTATGCTGCCCCGGGGCATGGTGACTGCTGCGTTGCCGGGCACTGGCACTGTGACACGGGGGTGACGGGCCCCCCCCCGCGCAGCCCCGCCCGCCGGCCCTCTGCCCAGCGTCCTTCCCAGGAAGGCCTTTGGGCTGCTGGCCCCGAGGCACTCCCTGGGCCCAGGAGGCTCAGGGGGCTGTCCCTGCCCTTGCTGGCCATGCCCTGGGCACAGCTGCTGGGCGTCCCGCTAAATACATCTGGACATTCAGACTGCGTCGTGAAGGCTGTTTGTCCCATCTACATTCATTTGGTTGTGGGGATGCCAGAGGTGAAAGCAAGGCTTTTGGTTCCCTCTGCATGAAGTGTGCAGAGACGGAGAGCACGTGCAGGATGGCCTCGCCGTTCCTGACCCATGCACCAAGGGACATTTGCTGCTCCCCTGCTTATGCTGAGGTCTTCTTCTGGGAAAGAAGTCCCAAATCCTTTTCTCTTCTTGACCCTCTTTTTCCTTGCACTCCAGAGCTTTTCTCCTCCCTTGGCCTTCACCCTCAATACCTTTCCTGAAAGTGACGGCAGCCCTCTCAGCCTTTGCCTTGCTCCTGCTAGTCGTCTTCACCTCAGCTAGAGAGTCCTGAAGGATCGCTGCAGGTCCCTTCCAACTCAACCCTTCTCTTCTCTTCACTTGTGTTCTATTCCCTGCACTGACGATGAGGCGAATAACAAGGAGACCACTAGTTGCCTGAAATGCCAGGGGGTTTGCAGCTCCAGAAACACTTTTGAGGACACAAATCAAAAAGGATACAAGTAGAAACAGGACTGGATTTCATTTGATTTTACTTTATTTTACTTTCTTTTATTTTCTGTCTTGTTCTGTTGGTTGATGTTAGTTTAGTTTCGTTTCTTTCATGTGATGTTATTGGATTTGATTTTATTACATTTTCTTTGGGGTTATTTCTTATTATTTTATTTTATGTTGGTTTATCTTCTTTTATTTTACCTTGCTTTATGCGTTTTTATTTTGTTTTGTTATTTTCTTATTTTATCATTTTATTTGACCTTATTTTGGTTTAGGCTCTTTTAGGCTATTTTGCTGAATCTCTTTCAGAGCCGATGCTCACAAGCATTAACACAATGCGCATGTGCAGCCAGGAGCAGGCTGATGTGTTCTTCGGTTTAGTTTGAAAAAGCATCCCTTGCAGTCTGGCAAAGGAAAGCCGCAGAAAGGAGCAGCAGGAAGACAGGCCAAGCAGTCCCTCGTTTCTCAACAGTGCAGAAGAACTTGAAGAAGGAGGATGGGGACCGACCACACACCGAAAAGTACCAGAAGAGGAGGGGTGTGGTGCCCTGGGCTATTTTCACAAGTAGGCCACGTGTCGATGACAAGCACCCCTTTTGCCTTCCCAAACTTGCTCCGCTGTGCTGCTTGGCCAGGGAGGCATGAAAAGCGCTCTCCTGCCTGCCCTGCGCTTGGATCGCGTGCAGGGAGAGCTGAAAAGCTGCAGCTCCGCATGGTGCGGCAAGCCTGCAGCCCTTCCAAGCACAGGCTGTTTTGCACAAGCAAGAACACCTCGGGGAACGGAGCCAAGGGAAGAGCAGAGCTCGCTCCTGCTCCAAACCTGCAATGGGCAGAAGAGCCAGGGAGCGCCAGGGCACGAGTGGCGCCTCGGAGGTGCAAGAGCAGCGGGCAAGAACTGAGCCCAAAGGGCCCAGAGGAGCCCTGACAAGGGGCTGCGCTCAATGCTGCAGAGGAGAAGAAGCAACCCCCGGGGGCCACCCTGGGCATCCGCCCTGGGAGTCTAGAAAGCGTCCTCCCCCCGCCTGCGGGGCACGAGGGCCACCTTGGTGGAGCAGGAGCAGCAGGCACCTAGCCAAAAGGGCCCAAAGGAGCCCTGGCAAGGGGCCATGCTCAATGCTGCAGAGGAAGGCAAAAAACCCCCGGGGACACTTGCTAGCCCACCGTGGGGGGAAAAAAGCCTTCCTCCCCGCAGCTGCAGGGCACGAGAGGCCACCTTCGTGGTGCATGAGCAACAGGCAGTAACCCAGCCAAACTGGCCCAGAGGAGCCCTGACAAGTGCTCATGCTCAGTGCTGCAGAGGAAGGCAAAAAAACCCCGGGCACCAGAGCCAATCTGCCCCGGGGGAAAATTCCTTCCTGACCCCAGCATCACCAGCGATGGGCTATTCCCTGAGCACATGAGCAAGACCTGCCTCCTCGGCCCGCAGGCTGCTCATGCCTCCCAGGAGATGCCCAACCCTGATTCTCCCTCCACCTGCTGCCACCTCAGGGCCTTCCCAGAGGGGCAAAACGCCCTCGGCCTGATCCATCTGCGGGACAACCATCCTTCCTGCGCCTGGCAAGGCACCAGTGGCTGCTCCAAAGCACCGGCACCCCCGCCAACATCTCTGCATCCCATTCCTCACGGCTGCTGACACTGGCTCCGCAGGGGATGAGGATGGCGAGCTCTGCAGTGCTCCTCAAGAAGGCATTCCCTTGCTCTTGCCACTGCTAGCCAGCTGAAAAGGCCAGCCAGCCTCACCAACCTCCAGCTGTTGGGGGTTCTTCTCGTCTCCAGCAGCCTCGTCGAGCCTCCTCCAGCCTTCCTCCCTCAGCCCTCGCCAAGTAATTCCACCGCCTCCTCAAGGACTTCCTCTCGCCCGTCTTGGGGCTGCCCCCAGGCCAGCTATGGCAGCGCGACGCGGGAGCGTGCTCCCTTTTATGCTGCCCCGGGGCATGGTGACTGCTGCATTGCCGGGCGCTGGCACTGTGACACGGGGGTGACGGGGCCCCCCCCTGCGCAGCCCCGCCCGCCGGCCCTCTGCCCAGCGTCCTTCCCAGGAAGGCCTTTGGGCTGCTGGCCCCGAGGCACTCCCTGGGCCCAGGAGGCTCAGGGGGCTGTCCCTGCCCTTGCTGGCCATGCCCTGGGCACAGCTGCTGGGCGTCGCGCTAAATACATCTGGACATTCAGACTACGTCGTGAAGGCTGTTTGTCCCATCTACATTCATTTGGTTGTGGGGATGCCAGAGGTGAAAGCAAGGCTTTTGGTTCCCTCTGCATGAACTGTGCAGAGATGGAGAGCACGTGCAGGATGGCCTCGCCGTTCCTGACCCATGCACCAAGGGACATTTGCTGCTCCCCTGCTTATGCTGAGGTCTTCTTCTGGGAAAGAAGTCCCAAATCCTTTTCTCTTCTTGACCCTCTTTTTCCTTGCACTCCAGAGCTTTTCTCCTCCCTTGGCCTTCACCCTCAATACCTTTCCTGAAAGTGACGGCAGCCCTCTCAGCCTTTGCCTTGCTCCTGCTAGTCGTCTTCACCTCAGCTAGAGAGTCCTGAAGGATCGCTGCAGGTCCCTTCCAACTCAACCCTTCTCTTCTCTTCTCTTCACTTGTGTTCTATTCCCTGCACTGACGATGAGGCGAATAACAAGGAGACCACTAGTTGCCTGAAATGCCAGGGGGTTTGCAGCTCCAGAAACACTTTTGAGGACACAAATCAAAAAGGATACAAGTAGAAACAGGACTGGATTTCATTTGATTTTACTTTATTTTACTTTCTTTTATTTTCTGTCTTGTTCTGTTGGTTGATGTTAGTTTAGTTTCGTTTCTTTCATGTGATGTTATTGGATTTGATTTTATTACATTTTCTTTGGGGTTATTTCTTATTATTTTATTTTATGTTGGTTTATCTTCTTTTATTTTACCTTGCTTTATGCGTTTTTATTTTGTTTTGTTATTTTCTTATTTTATCATTTTATTTGACCTTATTTTGGTTTAGGCTCTTTTAGGCTATTTTGCTGAATCTCTTTCAGAGCCGATGCTCACAAGCATTAACACAATGCGCATGTGCAGCCAGGAGCAGGCTGATGTGTTCTTCGGTTTAGTTTGAAAAAGCATCCCTTGCAGTCTGGCAAAGGAAAGCCGCAGAAAGGAGCAGCAGGAAGACAGGCCAAGCAGTCCCTCGTTTCTCAACAGTGCAGAAGAACTTGAAGAAGGAGGATGGGGACCGACCACACACCGAAAAGTACCAGAAGAGGAGGGGTGTGGTGCCCTGGGCTATTTTCACAAGTAGGCCACGTGTCGATGACAAGCACCCCTTTTGCCTTCCCAAACTTGCTCCGCTGTGCTTCTTGGCCAGGGAGGCATGAAAAGCGCTCTCCTGCCTGCCCTGCGCTTGGATCGCGTGCAGGGAGAGCTGAAAAGCGGCAGCTCCGCATGGTGCGGCAAGCCTGCAGCCCTTCCAAGCACAGGCTGTTTTGCACAAGCAAGAACACCTCGGGGAACGGAGCCAAGGGAAGAGCAGAGCTCGCTCCTGCTCCAAACCTGCAATGGGCAGAAGAGCCAGGGAGCGCCAGGGCACGAGTGGCGCCTCGGAGGTGCAAGAGCAGCGGGCAAGAACTGAGCCCAAAGGGCCCAGAGGAGCCCTGACAACGGGCTACGCTCAATGCTGCAGAGGAGAAGAAGCAACCCCCGGGGGCCACCCTGGGCATCCGCCCTGGGAGTCTAGAAAGCGTCCTCCCCCCGCCTGCGGGGCACGAGGGCCACCTTGGTGGAGCAGGAGCAGCAGGCACCTAGCCAAAAGGACCCAAAGGAGCCCTGGCAAGGGGCCGTGCTCAGTGCTGCAGAGGAAGGCAAAAAACCCCCGGGGACACTTGCTAGCCCACCGTGGGGGGAAAAAAGCCTTCCTCCCCGCAGCTGCAGGGCACGAGAGGCCACCTTCGTGGTGCATGAGCAACAGGCAGTAACCCAGCCAAACTGGCCCAGAGGAGCCCTGACAAGTGCTCATGCTCAGTGCTGCAGAGGAAGGCAAAAAAACCCCGGGCACCAGAGCCAATCTGCCCCGGGGGAAAATTCCTTCCTGACCCCAGCATCACCAGCGATGGGCTATTCCCTGAGCACGTGAGCAAGACCTGCCTCCTCGGCCCGCAGGCTGCTCACGCCTCCCAGGAGATGCCCAACCCCGATTCTCCCTCCACCTGCTGCCACCTCAGGGCCTTCCCAGAGGGGCAAAACGCCCTCGGCCTGATCCATCTGCGGGACAACCATCCTTCCTGCGCCTGGCAAGGCACCAGTGGCTGCTCCAAAGCACCGGCACCCCCGCCAACATCTCTGCATCCCATTCCTCACGGCTGCTGCCACTGGCTCCGCAGGGGATGAGGATGGCGAGCTCTGCAGTGCTCCTCAAGAAGGCATTCCCTTGCTCTTGCCACTGCTAGCCAGCTGAAAAGGCCAGCCAGCCTCACCAACCTCCAGCTGTTGGGGGTTCTTCTCGTCTCCAGCAGCCTCGTCGAGCCACCTCCAGCCTTCCTCCCTCAGCCCTCGCCAAGTAATTCCACCGCCTCCTCAAGGACTTCCTCTCGCCCGTCTTGGGGCTGCCCCCAGGCCAGCTATGGCAGCGCGACGCGGGAGCGTGCTCCCTTTTATGCTGCCCCGGGGCATGGTGACTGCTGCGTTGCCGGGCGCTGGCACTGTGACACGGGGGGGACGGGGCCCCCCTCTGCGCAGCCCTGCCCGCCGGCCCTCTGCCCAGCGTCCTTCCCAGGAAGGCCTTTGGGCTGCTGGCCCCGAGGCACTCCCTGGGCCCAGGAGGCTCAGGGGGCTGTCCCTGCCCTTGCTGGCCATGCCCTGGGCACAGCTGCTGGGCGTCGCGCTAAATACATCTGGACATTCAGACTACGTCGTGAAGGCTGTTTGTCCCATCTACATTCATTTGGTTGTGGGGATGCCAGAGGTGAAAGCAAGGCTTTTGGTTCCCTCTGCATGAAGTGTGCAGAGACGGAGAGCACGTGCAGGATGGCCTCGCCGTTCCTGACCCATGCACCAAGGGACATTTGCTGCTCCCCTGCTTATGCTGAGGTCTTCTTCTGGGAAAGAAGTCCCAAATCCTTTTCTCTTCTTGACCCTCTTTTTCCTTGCACTCCAGAGCTTTTCTCCTCCCTTGGCCTTCACCCTCAATACCTTTCCTGAAAGTGACGGCAGCCCTCTCAGCCTTTGCCTTGCTCCTGCTAGTCGTCTTCACCTCAGCTAGAGAGTCCTGAAGGATCGCTGCAGGTCCCTTCCAACTCAACCCTTCTCTTCTCTTCTCTTCACTTGTGTTCTATTCCCTGCACTGACGATGAGGCGAATAACAAGGAGACCACTAGTTGCCTGAAATGCCAGGGGGTTTGCAGCTCCAGAAACACTTTTGAGGACACAAATCAAAAAGGATACAAGTAGAAACAGGACTGGATTTCATTTGATTTTACTTTATTTTACTTTCTTTTATTTTCTGTCTTGTTCTGTTGGTTGATGTTAGTTTAGTTTTGTTTCTTTCATGTGATGTTATTGGATTTGATTTTATTACATTTTCTTTGGGGTTATTTCTTATTATTTTATTTTATGTTGGTTTATCTTCTTTTATTTTACCTTGCTTTATGCGTTTTTATTTTGTTTTGTTATTTTCTTATTTTATCATTTTATTTGACCTTATTTTGGTTTAGGCTCTTTTAGGCTATTTTGCTGAATCTCTTTCAGAGCCGATGCTCACAAGCATTAACACAATGCGCATGTGCAGCCAGGAGCAGGCTGATGTGTTCTTCGGTTTAGTTTGAAAAAGCATCCCTTGCAGTCTGGCAAAGGAAAGCCGCAGAAAGGAGCAGCAGGAAGACAGGCCAAGCAGTCCCTCGTTTCTCAACAGTGCAGAAGAACTTGAAGAAGGAGGATGGGGACCGACCACACACCGAAAAGTACCAGAAGAGGAGGGGTGTGGTGCCCTGGGCTATTTTCACAAGTAGGCCACGTGTCGATGACAAGCACCCCTTTTGCCTTCCCAAACTTGCTCCGCTGTGCTTCTTGGCCAGGGAGGCATGAAAAGCGCTCTCCTGCCTGCCCTGCGCTTGGATCGCGTGCAGGGAGAGCTGAAAAGCTGCAGCTCCGCATGGTGCGGCAAGCCTGCAGCCCTTCCAAGCACAGGCTGTTTTGCACAAGCAAGAACACCTCGGGGAACGGAGCCAAGGGAAGAGCAGAGCTCGCTCCTGCTCCAAACCTGCAATGGGCAGAAGAGC
Source organism: Platalea leucorodia (assembly GCF_965183815.1). Taxonomy (NCBI): domain Eukaryota; kingdom Metazoa; phylum Chordata; class Aves; order Pelecaniformes; family Threskiornithidae; genus Platalea; species Platalea leucorodia. Next base: position 179,637 of record NW_028121403.1, read on the forward strand.
CAGGGAGCGCCAGGGCACGAGTGGCGCCTCGGAGGTGCAAGAGCAGCGGGCAAGAACTGAGCCCAAAGGGCCCAGAGGAGCCCTGACAACGGGCTACGCTCAATGCTGCAGAGGAGAAGAAGCAACCCCCGGGGGCCACCCTGGGCATCCGCCCTGGGAGTCTAGAAAGCGTCCTCCCCCCGCCTGCGGGGCACGAGGGCCACCTTGGTGGAGCAGGAGCAGCAGGCACCTAGCCAAAAGGACCCAAAGGAGCCCTGGCAAGGGGCCGTGCTCAGTGCTGCAGAGGAAGGCAAAAAACCCCCGGGGACACTTGCTAGCCCACCGTGGGGGGAAAAAAGCCTTCCTCCCCGCAGCTGCAGGGCACGAGAGGCCACCTTCGTGGTGCATGAGCAACAGGCAGTAACCCAGCCAAACTGGCCCAGAGGAGCCCTGACAAGTGCTCATGCTCAGTGCTGCAGAGGAAGGCAAAAAAACCCCGGGCACCAGAGCCAATCTGCCCCGGGGGAAAATTCCTTCCTGACCCCAGCATCACCAGCGATGGGCTATTCCCTGAGCACGTGAGCAAGACCTGCCTCCTCGGCCCGCAGGCTGCTCACGCCTCCCAGGAGATGCCCAACCCCGATTCTCCCTCCACCTGCTGCCACCTCAGGGCCTTCCCAGAGGGGCAAAACGCCCTCGGCCTGATCCATCTGCGGGACAACCATCCTTCCTGCGCCTGGCAAGGCACCAGTGGCTGCTCCAAAGCACCGGCACCCCCGCCAACATCTCTGCATCCCATTCCTCACGGCTGCTGACACTGGCTCCGCAGGGGATGAGGATGGCGAGCTCTGCAGTGCTCCTCAAGAAGGCATTCCCTTGCTCTTGCCACTGCTAGCCAGCTGAAAAGGCCAGCCAGCCTCACCAACCTCCAGCTGTTGGGGGTTCTTCTCGTCTCCAGCAGCCTCGTCGAGCCACCTCCAGCCTTCCTCCCTCAGCCCTCGCCAAGTAATTCCACCGCCTCCTCAAGGACTTCCTCTCGCCCGTCTTGGGGCTGCCCCCAGGCCAGCTATGGCAGCGCGACGCGGGAGCGTGCTCCCTTTTATGCTGCCCCGGGGCATGGTGACTGCTGCGTTGCCGGGCGCTGGCACTGTGACACGGGGGTGACGGGCCCCCCCTCTGCGCAGCCCCGCCCGCCGGCCCTCTGCCCAGCGTCCTTCCCAGGAAGGCCTTTGGGCTGCTGGCCCCGAGGCAGTCCCTGGGCCCAGGAGGCTCAGGGGGCTGTCCCTGCCCTTGCTGGCCATGCCCTGGGCACAGCTGCTGGGCGTCCCGCTAAATACATCTGGACATTCAGACTGCGTCGTGAAGGCTGTTTGTCCCATCTACATTCATTTGGTTGTGGGGATGCCAGAGGTGAAAGCAAGGCTTTTGGTTCCCTCTGCATGAAGTGTGCAGAGACGGAGAGCACGTGCAGGATGGCCTCGCCGTTCCTGACCCATGCACCAAGGGACATTTGCTGCTCCCCTGCTTATGCTGAGGTCTTCTTCTGGGAAAGAAGTCCCAAATCCTTTTCTCTTCTTGACCCTCTTTTTCCTTGCACTCCAGAGCTTTTCTCCTCCCTTGGCCTTCACCCTCAATACCTTTCCTGAAAGTGACGGCAGCCCTCTCAGCCTTTGCCTTGCTCCTGCTAGTCGTCTTCACCTCAGCTAGAGAGTCCTGAAGGATCGCTGCAGGTCCCTTCCAACTCAACCCTTCTCTTCTCTTCACTTGTGTTCTATTCCCTGCACTGACGATGAGGCGAATAACAAGGAGACCACTAGTTGCCTGAAATGCCAGGGGGTTTGCAGCTCCAGAAACACTTTTGAGGACACAAATCAAAAAGGATACAAGTAGAAACAGGACTGGATTTCATTTGATTTTACTTTATTTTACTTTCTTTTATTTTCTGTCTTGTTCTGTTGGTTGATGTTAGTTTAGTTTTGTTTCTTTCATGTGATGTTATTGGATTTGATTTTATTACATTTTCTTTGGGGTTATTTCTTATTATTTTATTTTATGTTGGTTTATCTTCTTTTATTTTACCTTGCTTTATGCGTTTTTATTTTGTTTTGTTATTTTCTTATTTTATCATTTTATTTGACCTTATTTTGGTTTAGGCTCTTTTAGGCTATTTTGCTGAATCTCTTTCAGAGCCGATGCTCACAAGCATTAACACAATGCGCATGTGCAGCCAGGAGCAGGCTGATGTGTTCTTCGGTTTAGTTTGAAAAAGCATCCCTTGCAGTCTGGCAAAGGAAAGCCGCAGAAAGGAGCAGCAGGAAGACAGGCCAAGCAGTCCCTCGTTTCTCAACAGTGCAGAAGAACTTGAAGAAGGAGGATGGGGACCGACCACACACCGAAAAGTACCAGAAGAGGAGGGGTGTGGTGCCCTGGGCTATTTTCACAAGTAGGCCACGTGTCGATGACAAGCACCCCTTTTGCCTTCCCAAACTTGCTCCGCTGTGCTTCTTGGCCAGGGAGGCATGAAAAGCGCTCTCCTGCCTGCCCTGCGCTTGGATCGCGTGCAGGGAGAGCTGAAAAGCGGCAGCTCCGCATGGTGCGGCAAGCCTGCAGCCCTTCCAAGCACAGGCTTGGCTGTTTTGCACAAGCAAGAACACCTCGGGGAACGGAGCCAAGGGAAGAGCAGAGCTCGCTCCTGCTCCAAACCTGCAATGGGCAAAAGAGCCAGGGAGCGCCAGGGCACGAGTGGCGCCTCGGAGGTGCAAGAGCAGCGGGCAAGAACTGAGCCCAAAGGGCCCAGAGGAGCCCTGACAACGGGCTACGCTCAATGCTGCAGAGGAGAAGAAGCAACCCCCGGGGGCCACCCTGGGCATCCGCCCTGGGAGTCTAGAAAGCGTCCTCCCCCCACCTGCGGGGCACGAGGGCCACCTTGGTGGAGCAGGAGCAGCAGGCACCTAGCCAAAAGGGCCCAAAGGAGCCCTGGCAAGGGGCCATGCTCAATGCTGCAGAGGAAGGCAAAAAACCCCCGGGGACACTTGCTAGCCCACCGTGGGGGGAAAAAAGCCTTCCTCCCCGCAGCTGCAGGGCACGAGAGGCCACCTTCGTGGTGCATGAGCAACAGGCAGTAACCCAGCCAAACTGGCCCAGAGGAGCCCTGACAAGTGCTCATGCTCAGTGCTGCAGAGGAAGGCAAAAAAACCCCGGGCACCAGAGCCAATCTGCCCCGGGGGAAAATTCCTTCCTGACCCCAGCATCACCAGCGATGGGCTATTCCCTGAGCACGTGAGCAAGACCTGCCTCCTCGGCCCGCAGGCTGCTCACGCCTCCCAGGAGATGCCCAACCCCGATTCTCCCTCCACCTGCTGCCACCTCAGGGCCTTCCCAGAGGGGCAAAACGCCCCCGGCCTGATCCATCTGCGGGACAACCATCCTTCCTGCGCCTGGCAAGGCACCAGTGGCTGCTCCAAAGCACCGGCACCCCCGCCAACATCTCTGCATCCCATTCCTCACGGCTGCTGCCACTGGCTCCGCAGGGGATGAGGATGGCGAGCTCTGCAGTGCTCCTCAAGAAGGCATTCCCTTGCTCTTGCCACTGCTAGCCAGCTGAAAAGGCCAGCCAGCCTCACCAACCTCCAGCTGTTGGGGGTTCTTCTCGTCTCCAGCAGCCTCGTCGAGCCACCTCCAGCCTTCCTCCCTCAGCCCTCGCCAAGTAATTCCACCGCCTCCTCAAGGACTTCCTCTCGCCCGTCTTGGGGCTGCCCCCAGGCCAGCTATGGCAGCGCGACGCGGGAGCGTGCTCCCTTTTATGCTGCCCCGGGGCATGGTGACTGCTGCGTTGCCGGGCGCTGGCACTGTGACACGGGGGTGACGGGCCCCCCCTCTGCGCAGCCCCGCCCGCCGGCCCTCTGCCCAGCGTCCTTCCCAGGAAGGCCTTTGGGCTGCTGGCCCCGAGGCACTCCCTGGGCCCAGGAGGCTCAGGGGGCTGTCCCTGCCCTTGCTGGCCATGCCCTGGGGACAGCTGCTGGGCGTCGCGCTAAATACATCTGGACATTCAGACTGCGTCGTGAAGGCTGTTTGTCCCATCTACATTCATTTGGTTGTGGGGATGCCAGAGGTGAAAGCAAGGCTTTTGGTTCCCTCTGCATGAAGTGTGCAGAGACGGAGAGCACGTGCAGGATGGCCTCGCCGTTCCTGACCCATGCACCAAGGGACATTTGCTGCTCCCCTGCTTATGCTGAGGTCTTCTTCTGGGAAAGAAGTCCCAAATCCTTTTCTCTTCTTGACCCTCTTTTTCCTTGCACTCCAGAGCTTTTCTCCTCCCTTGGCCTTCACCCTCAATACCTTTCCTGAAAGTGACGGCAGCCCTCTCAGCCTTTGCCTTGCTCCTGCTAGTCGTCTTCACCTCAGCTAGAGAGTCCTGAAGGATCGCTGCAGGTCCCTTCCAACTCAACCCTTCTCTTCTCTTCACTTGTGTTCTATTCCCTGCACTGACGATGAGGCGAATAACAAGGAGACCACTAGTTGCCTGAAATGCCAGGGGGTTTGCAGCTCCAGAAACACTTTTGAGGACACAAATCAAAAAGGATACAAGTAGAAACAGGACTGGATTTCATTTGATTTTACTTTATTTTACTTTCTTTTATTTTCTGTCTTGTTCTGTTGGTTGATGTTAGTTTAGTTTCGTTTCTTTCATGTGATGTTATTGGATTTGATTTTATTACATTTTCTTTGGGGTTATTTCTTATTATTTTATTTTATGTTGGTTTATCTTCTTTTATTTTACCTTGCTTTATGCGTTTTTATTTTGTTTTGTTATTTTCTTATTTTATCATTTTATTTGACCTTATTTTGGTTTAGGCTCTTTTAGGCTATTTTGCTGAATCTCTTTCAGAGCCGATGCTCACAAGCATTAACACAATGCGCATGTGCAGCCAGGAGCAGGCTGATGTGTTCTTCGGTTTAGTTTGAAAAAGCATCCCTTGCAGTCTGGCAAAGGAAAGCCGCAGAAAGGAGCAGCAGGAAGACAGGCCAAGCAGTCCCTCGTTTCTCAACAGTGCAGAAGAACTTGAAGAAGGAGGATGGGGACCGACCACACACCGAAAAGTACCAGAAGAGGAGGGGTGTGGTGCCCTGGGCTATTTTCACAAGTAGGCCACGTGTCGATGACAAGCACCCCTTTTGCCTTCCCAAACTTGCTCCGCTGTGCTTCTTGGCCAGGGAGGCATGAAAAGCGCTCTCCTGCCTGCCCTGCGCTTGGATCGCGTGCAGGGAGAGCTGAAAAGCGGCAGCTCCGCATGGTGCGGCAAGCCTGCAGCCCTTCCAAGCACAGGCTTGGCTGTTTTGCACAAGCAAGAACACCTCGGGGAACGGAGCCAAGGGAAGAGCAGAGCTCGCTCCTGCTCCAAACCTGCAATGGGCAAAAGAGCCAGGGAGCGCCAGGGCACGAGTGGCGCCTCGGAGGTGCAAGAGCAGCGGGCAAGAACTGAGCCCAAAGGGCCCAGAGGAGCCCTGACAACGGGCTACGCTCAATGCTGCAGAGGAGAAGAAGCAACCCCCGGGGGCCACCCTGGGCATCCGCCCTGGGAGTCTAGAAAGCGTCCTCCCCCCGCCTGCGGGGCACGAGGGCCACCTTGGTGGAGCAGGAGCAGCAGGCACCTAGCCAAAAGGGCCCAAAGGAGCCCTGGCAAGGGGCCGTGCTCAGTGCTGCAGAGGAAGGCAAAAAACCCCCGGGGACACTTGCTAGCCCACCGTGGGGGGAAAAAAGCCTTCCTCCCCGCAGCTGCAGGGCACGAGAGGCCACCTTCGTGGTGCATGAGCAACAGGCAGTAACCCAGCCAAACTGGCCCAGAGGAGCCCTGACAAGTGCTCATGCTCAGTGCTGCAGAGGAAGGCAAAAAAACCCCGGGCACCAGAGCCAATCTGCCCCGGGGGAAAATTCCTTCCTGACCCCAGCATCACCAGCGATGGGCTATTCCCTGAGCACGTGAGCAAGACCTGCCTCCTCGGCCCGCAGGCTGCTCACGCCTCCCAGGAGATGCCCAACCCCGATTCTCCCTCCACCTGCTGCCACCTCAGGGCCTTCCCAGAGGGGCAAAACGCCCCCGGCCTGATCCATCTGCGGGACAACCATCCTTCCTGCGCCTGGCAAGGCACCAGTGGCTGCTCCAAAGCACCGGCACCCCCGCCAACATCTCTGCATCCCATTCCTCACGGCTGCTGCCACTGGCTCCGCAGGGGATGAGGATGGCGAGCTCTGCAGTGCTCCTCAAGAAGGCATTCCCTTGCTCTTGCCACTGCTAGCCAGCTGAAAAGGCCAGCCAGCCTCACCAACCTCCAGCTGTTGGGGGTTCTTCTCGTCTCCAGCAGCCTCGTCGAGCCACCTCCAGCCTTCCTCCCTCAGCCCTCGCCAAGTAATTCCACCGCCTCCTCAAGGACTTCCTCTCGCCCGTCTTGGGGCTGCCCCCAGGCCAGCTATGGCAGCGCGACGCGGGAGCGTGCTCCCTTTTATGCTGCCCCGGGGCATGGTGACTGCTGCGTTGCCGGGCGCTGGCACTGTGACACGGGGGTGACGGGCCCCACCTCTGCGCAGCCCCGCCCGCCGGCCCTCTGCCCAGCGTCCTTCCCAGGAAGGCCTTTGGGCTGCTGGCCCCGAGGCACTCCCTGGGCCCAGGAGGCTCAGGGGGCTGTCCCTGCCCTTGCTGGCCATGCCCTGGGCACAGCTGCTGGGCGTCCCGCTAAATACATCTGGACATTCAGACTGCGTTGTGAAGGCTGTTTGTCCCATCTACATTCATTTGGTTGTGGGGATGCCAGAGGTGAAAGCAAGGCTTTTGGTTCCCTCTGCATGAAGTGTGCAGAGACGGAGAGCACGTGCAGGATGGCCTCGCCGTTCCTGACCCATGCACCAAGGGACATTTGCTGCTCCCCTGCTTATGCTGAGGTCTTCTTCTGGGAAAGAAGTCCCAAATCCTTTTCTCTTCTTGACCCTCTTTTTCCTTGCACTCCAGAGCTTTTCTCCTCCCTTGGCCTTCACCCTCAATACCTTTCCTGAAAGTGACGGCAGCCCTCTCAGCCTTTGCCTTGCTCCTGCTAGTCGTCTTCACCTCAGCTAGAGAGTCCTGAAGGATCGCTGCAGGTCCCTTCCAACTCAACCCTTCTCTTCTCTTCACTTGTGTTCTATTCCCTGCACTGACGATGAGGCGAATAACAAGGAGACCACTAGTTGCCTGAAATGCCAGGGGGTTTGCAGCTCCAGAAACACTTTTGAGGACACAAATCAAAAAGGATACAAGTAGAAACAGGACTGGATTTCATTTGATTTTACTTTATTTTACTTTCTTTTATTTTCTGTCTTGTTCTGTTGGTTGATGTTAGTTTAGTTTCGTTTCTTTCATGTGATGTTATTGGATTTGATTTTATTACATTTTCTTTGGGGTTATTTCTTATTATTTTATTTTATGTTGGTTTATCTTCTTTTATTTTACCTTGCTTTATGCGTTTTTATTTTGTTTTGTTATTTTCTTATTTTATCATTTTATTTGACCTTATTTTGGTTTAGGCTCTTTTAGGCTATTTTGCTGAATCTCTTTCAGAGCCGATGCTCACAAGCATTAACACAATGCGCATGTGCAGCCAGGAGCAGGCTGATGTGTTCTTCGGTTTAGTTTGAAAAAGCATCCCTTGCAGTCTGGCAAAGGAAAGCCGCAGAAAGGAGCAGCAGGAAGACAGGCCAAGCAGTCCCTCGTTTCTCAACAGTGCAGAAGAACTTGAAGAAGGAGGATGGGGACCGACCACACACCGAAAAGTACCAGAAGAGGAGGGGTGTGGTGCCCTGGGCTATTTTCACAAGTAGGCCACGTGTCGATGACAAGCACCCCTTTTGCCTTCCCAAACTTGCTCCGCTGTGCTTCTTGGCCAGGGAGGCATGAAAAGCGCTCTCCTGCCTGCCCTGCGCTTGGATCGCGTGCAGGGAGAGCTGAAAAGCGGCAGCTCCGCATGGTGCGGCAAGCCTGCAGCCCTTCCAAGCACAGGCTTGGCTGTTTTGCACAAGCAAGAACACCTCGGGGAACGGAGCCAAGGGAAGAGCAGAGCTCGCTCCTGCTCCAAACCTGCAATGGGCAAAAGAGCCAGGGAGCGCCAGGGCACGAGTGGCGCCTCGGAGGTGCAAGAGCAGCGGGCAAGAACTGAGCCCAAAGGGCCCAGAGGAGCCCTGACAACGGGCTACGCTCAATGCTGCAGAGGAGAAGAAGCAACCCCCGGGGGCCACCCTGGGCATCCGCCCTGGGAGTCTAGAAAGCGTCCTCCCCCCGCCTGCGGGGCACGAGGGCCACCTTGGTGGAGCAGGAGCAGCAGGCACCTAGCCAAAAGGGCCCAAAGGAGCCCTGGCAAGGGGCCATGCTCAATGCTGCAGAGGAAGGCAAAAAACCCCCGGGGACACTTGCTAGCCCACCGTGGGGGGAAAAAAGCCTTCCTCCCCGCAGCTGCAGGGCACGAGAGGCCACCTTCGTGGTGCATGAGCAACAGGCAGTAACCCAGCCAAACTGGCCCAGAGGAGCCCTGACAAGTGCTCATGCTCAGTGCTGCAGAGGAAGGCAAAAAAACCCCGGGCACCAGAGCCAATCTGCCCCGGGGGAAAATTCCTTCCTGACCCCAGCATCACCAGCGATGGGCTATTCCCTGAGCACGTGAGCAAGACCTGCCTCCTCGGCCCGCAGGCTGCTCACGCCTCCCAGGAGATGCCCAACCCCGATTCTCCCTCCACCTGCTGCCACCTCAGGGCCTTCCCAGAGGGGCAAAACGCCCCCGGCCTGATCCATCTGCGGGACAACCATCCTTCCTGCGCCTGGCAAGGCACCAGTGGCTGCTCCAAAGCACCGGCACCCCCGCCAACATCTCTGCATCCCATTCCTCACGGCTGCTGCCACTGGCTCCGCAGGGGATGAGGATGGCGAGCTCTGCAGTGCTCCTCAAGAAGGCATTCCCTTGCTCTTGCCACTGCTAGCCAGCTGAAAAGGCCAGCCAGCCTCACCAACCTCCAGCTGTTGGGGGTTCTTCTCGTCTCCAGCAGCCTCGTCGAGCCACCTCCAGCCTTCCTCCCTCAGCCCTCGCCAAGTAATTCCACCGCCTCCTCAAGGACTTCCTCTCGCCCGTCTTGGGGCTGCCCCCAGGCCAGCTATGGCAGCGCGACGCGGGAGCGTGCTCCCTTTTATGCTGCCCCGGGGCATGGTGACTGCTGCGTTGCCGGGCGCTGGCACTGTGACACGGGGGTGACGGGCCCCACCTCTGCGCAGCCCCGCCCGCCGGCCCTCTGCCCAGCGTCCTTCCCAGGAAGGCCTTTGGGCTGCTGGCCCCGAGGCAGTCCCTGGGCCCAGGAGGCTCAGGGGGCTGTCCCTGCCCTTGCTGGCCATGCCCTGGGCACAGCTGCTGGGCGTCCCGCTAAATACATCTGGACATTCAGACTGCGTCGTGAAGGCTGTTTGTCCCATCTACATTCATTTGGTTGTGGGGATGCCAGAGGTGAAAGCAAGGCTTTTGGTTCCCTCTGCATGAAGTGTGCAGAGACGGAGAGCACGTGCAGGATGGCCTCGCCGTTCCTGACCCATGCACCAAGGGACATTTGCTGCTCCCCTGCTTATGCTGAGGTCTTCTTCTGGGAAAGAAGTCCCAAATCCTTTTCTCTTCTTGACCCTCTTTTTCCTTGCACTCCAGAGCTTTTCTCCTCCCTTGGCCTTCACCCTCAATACCTTTCCTGAAAGTGACGGCAGCCCTCTCAGCCTTTGCCTTGCTCCTGCTAGTCGTCTTCACCTCAGCTAGAGAGTCCTGAAGGATCGCTGCAGGTCCCTTCCAACTCAACCCTTCTCTTCTCTTCACTTGTGTTCTATTCCCTGCACTGACGATGAGGCGAATAACAAGGAGACCACTAGTTGCCTGAAATGCCAGGGGGTTTGCAGCTCCAGAAACACTTTTGAGGACACAAATCAAAAAGGATACAAGTAGAAACAGGACTGGATTTCATTTGATTTTACTTTATTTTACTTTCTTTTATTTTCTGTCTTGTTCTGTTGGTTGATGTTAGTTTAGTTTTGTTTCTTTCATGTGATGTTATTGGATTTGATTTTATTACATTTTCTTTGGGGTTATTTCTTATTATTTTATTTTATGTTGGTTTATCTTCTTTTATTTTACCTTGCTTTATGCGTTTTTATTTTGTTTTGTTATTTTCTTATTTTATCATTTTATTTGACCTTATTTTGGTTTAGGCTCTTTTAGGCTATTTTGCTGAATCTCTTTCAGAGCCGATGCTCACAAGCATTAACACAATGCGCATGTGCAGCCAGGAGCAGGCTGATGTGTTCTTCGGTTTAGTTTGAAAAAGCATCCCTTGCAGTCTGGCAAAGGAAAGCCGCAGAAAGGAGCAGCAGGAAGACAGGCCAAGCAGTCCCTCGTTTCTCAACAGTGCAGAAGAACTTGAAGAAGGAGGATGGGGACCGACCACACACCGAAAAGTACCAGAAGAGGAGGGGTGTGGTGCCCTGGGCTATTTTCACAAGTAGGCCACGTGTCGATGACAAGCACCCCTTTTGCCTTCCCAAACTTGCTCCGCTGTGCTTCTTGGCCAGGGAGGCATGAAAAGCGCTCTCCTGCCTGCCCTGCGCTTGGATCGCGTGCAGGGAGAGCTGAAAAGCGGCAGCTCCGCATGGTGCGGCAAGCCTGCAGCCCTTCCAAGCACAGGCTTGGCTGTTTTGCACAAGCAAGAACACCTCGGGGAACGGAGCCAAGGGAAGAGCAGAGCTCGCTCCTGCTCCAAACCTGCAATGGGCAAAAGAGCCAGGGAGCGCCAGGGCACGAGTGGCGCCTCGGAGGTGCAAGAGCAGCGGGCAAGAACTGAGCCCAAAGGGCCCAGAGGAGCCCTGACAACGGGCTACGCTCAATGCTGCAGAGGAGAAGAAGCAACCCCCGGGGGCCACCCTGGGCATCCGCCCTGGGAGTCTAGAAAGCGTCCTCCCCCCGCCTGCGGGGCACGAGGGCCACCTTGGTGGAGCAGGAGCAGCAGGCACCTAGCCAAAAGGGCCCAAAGGAGCCCTGGCAAGGGGCCATGCTCAATGCTGCAGAGGAAGGCAAAAAACCCCCGGGGACACTTGCTAGCCCACCGTGGGGGGAAAAAAGCCTTCCTCCCCGCAGCTGCAGGGCACGAGAGGCCACCTTCATGGTGCATGAGCAACAGGCAGTAACCCAGCCAAACTGGCCCAGAGGAGCCCTGACAAGTGCTCATGCTCAGTGCTGCAGAGGAAGGCAAAAAAACCCCGGGCACCAGAGCCAATCTGCCCCGGGGGAAAATTCCTTCCTGACCCCAGCATCACCAGCGATGGGCTATTCCCTGAGCACGTGAGCAAGACCTGCCTCCTCGGCCCGCAGGCTGCTCACGCCTCCCAGGAGATGCCCAACCCCGATTCTCCCTCCACCTGCTGCCACCTCAGGGCCTTCCCAGAGGGGCAAAACGCCCTCGGCCTGATCCATCTGCGGGACAACCATCCTTCCTGCGCCTGGCAAGGCACCAGTGGCTGCTCCAAAGCACCGGCACCCCCGCCAACATCTCTGCATCCCATTCCTCACGGCTGCTGACACTGGCTCCGCAGGGGATGAGGATGGCGAGCTCTGCAGTGCTCCTCAAGAAGGCATTCCCTTGCTCTTGCCACTGCTAGCCAGCTGAAAAGGCCAGCCAGCCTCACCAACCTCCAGCTGTTGGGGGTTCTTCTCGTCTCCAGCAGCCTCGTCGAGCCTCCTCCGGCCTTCCTCCCTCAGCCCTCGCCAAGTAATTCCACCGCCTCCTCAAGGACTTCCTCTCGCCCGTCTTGGGGCTGCCCCCAGGCCAGCTATGGCAGCGCGACGCGGGAGCGTGCTCCCTTTTATGCTGCCCCGGGGCATGGTGACTGCTGCGTTGCCGGGCACTGGCACTGTGACACGGGGGTGACGGGCCCCCCCCCGCGCAGCCCCGCCCGCCGGCCCTCTGCCCAGCGTCCTTCCCAGGAAGGCCTTTGGGCTGCTGGCCCCGAGGCAGTCCCTGGGCCCAGGAGGCTCAGGGGGCTGTCCCTGCCCTTGCTGGCCATGCCCTGGGCACAGCTGCTGGGCGTCCCGCTAAATACATCTGGACATTCAGACTGCGTCGTGAAGGCTGTTTGTCCCATCTACATTCATTTGGTTGTGGGGATGCCAGAGGTGAAAGCAAGGCTTTTGGTTCCCTCTGCATGAAGTGTGCAGAGACGGAGAGCACGTGCAGGATGGCCTCGCCGTTCCTGACCCATGCACCAAGGGACATTTGCTGCTCCCCTGCTTATGCTGAGGTCTTCTTCTGGGAAAGAAGTCCCAAATCCTTTTCTCTTCTTGACCCTCTTTTTCCTTGCACTCCAGAGCTTTTCTCCTCCCTTGGCCTTCACCCTCAATACCTTTCCTGAAAGTGACGGCAGCCCTCTCAGCCTTTGCCTTGCTCCTGCTAGTCGTCTTCACCTCAGCTAGAGAGTCCTGAAGGATCGCTGCAGGTCCCTTCCAACTCAACCCTTCTCTTCTCTTCACTTGTGTTCTATTCCCTGCACTGACGATGAGGCGAATAACAAGGAGACCACTAGTTGCCTGAAATGCCAGGGGGTTTGCAGCTCCAGAAACACTTTTGAGGACACAAATCAAAAAGGATACAAGTAGAAACAGGACTGGATTTCATTTGATTTTACTTTATTTTACTTTCTTTTATTTTCTGTCTTGTTCTGTTGGTTGATGTTAGTTTAGTTTCGTTTCTTTCATGTGATGTTATTGGATTTGATTTTATTACATTTTCTTTGGGGTTATTTCTTATTATTTTATTTTATGTTGGATTATCTTCTTTTATTTTACCTTGCTTTATGCGTTTTTATTTTGTTTTGTTATTTTCTTATTTTATCATTTTATTTGACCTTATTTTGGTTTAGGCTCTTTTAGGCTATTTTGCTGAATCTCTTTCAGAGCCGATGCTCACAAGCATTAACACAATGCGCATGTGCAGCCAGGAGCAGGCTGATGTGTTCTTCGGTTTAGTTTGAAAAAGCATCCCTTGCAGTCTGGCAAAGGAAAGCCGCAGAAAGGAGCAGCAGGAAGACAGGCCAAGCAGTCCCTCGTTTCTCAACAGTGCAGAAGAACTTGAAGAAGGAGGATGGGGACCGACCACACACCGAAAAGTACCAGAAGAGGAGGGGTGTGGTGCCCTGGGCTATTTTCACAAGTAGGCCACGTGTCGATGACAAGCACCCCTTTTGCCTTCCCAAACTTGCTCCGCTGTGCTTCTTGGCCAGGGAGGCATGAAAAGCGCTCTCCTGCCTGCCCTGCGCTTGGATCGCGTGCAGGGAGAGCTGAAAAGCGGCAGCTCCGCATGGTGCGGCAAGCCTGCAGCCCTTCCAAGCACAGGCTTGGCTGTTTTGCACAAGCAAGAACACCTCGGGGAACGGAGCCAAGGGAAGAGCAGAGCTCGCTCCTGCTCCAAACCTGCAATGGGCAGAAGAGCCAGGGAGCGCCAGGGCACGAGTGGCGCCTCGGAGGTGCAAGAGCAGCGGGCAAGAACTGAGCCCAAAGGGCCCAGAGGAGCCCTGACAACGGGCTACGCTCAATGCTGCAGAGGAGAAGAAGCAACCCCCGGGGGCCACCCTGGGCATCCGCCCTGGGAGTCTAGAAAGCGTCCTCCCCCCGCCTGCGGGGCACGAGGGCCACCTTGGTGGAGCAGGAGCAGCAGGCACCTAGCCAAAAGGGCCCAAAGGAGCCCTGGCAAGGGGCCATGCTCAATGCTGCAGAGGAAGGCAAAAAACCCCCGGGGACACTTGCTAGCCCACCGTGGGGGGAAAAAAGCCTTCCTCCCCGCAGCTGCAGGGCACGAGAGGCCACCTTCGTGGTGCATGAGCAACAGGCAGTAACCCAGCCAAACTGGCCCAGAGGAGCCCTGACAAGTGCTCATGCTCAGTGCTGCAGAGGAAGGCAAAAAAACCCCGGGCACCAGAGCCAATCTGCCCCGGGGGAAAATTCCTTCCTGACCCCAGCATCACCAGCGATGGGCTATTCCCTGAGCACGTGAGCAAGACCTGCCTCCTCGGCCCGCAGGCTGCTCACGCCTCCCAGGAGATGCCCAACCCCGATTCTCCCTCCACCTGCTGCCACCTCAGGGCCTTCCCAGAGGGGCAAAACGCCCTCGGCCTGATCCATCTGCGGGACAACCATCCTTCCTGCGCCTGGCAAGGCACCAGTGGCTGCTCCAAAGCACCGGCACCCCCGCCAACATCTCTGCATCCCATTCCTCACGGCTGCTGACACTGGCTCCGCAGGGGATGAGGATGGCGAGCTCTGCAGTGCTCCTCAAGAAGGCATTCCCTTGCTCTTGCCACTGCTAGCCAGCTGAAAAGGCCAGCCAGCCTCACCAACCTCCAGCTGTTGGGGGTTCTTCTCGTCTCCAGCAGCCTCGTCGAGCCTCCTCCGGCCTTCCTCCCTCAGCCCTCGCCAAGTAATTCCACCGCCTCCTCAAGGACTTCCTCTCGCCCGCCTTGGGGCTGCCCCCAGGCCAGCTATGGCAGCGCGACGCGGGAGCGTGCTCCCTTTTATGCTGCCCCGGGGCATGGTGACTGCTGCGTTGCCGGGCGCTGGCACTGTGACACGGGGGTGACGGGCCCCCCCCCTGCGCAGCCCCGCCCGCCGGCCCTCTGCCCAGCGTCCTTCCCAGGAAGGCCTTTGGGCTGCTGGCCCCGAGGCACTCCCTGGGCCCAGGAGGCTCAGGGGGCTGTCCCTGCCCTTGCTGGCCATGCCCTGGGCACAGCTGCTGGGCGTCGCGCTAAATACATCTGGACATTCAGACTACGTCGTGAAGGCTGTTTGTCCCATCTACATTCATTTGGTTGTGGGGATGCCAGAGGTGAAAGCAAGGCTTTTGGTTCCCTCTGCATGAACTGTGCAGAGATGGAGAGCACGTGCAGGATGGCCTCGCCGTTCCTGACCCATGCACCAAGGGACATTTGCTGCTCCCCTGCTTATGCTGAGGTCTTCTTCTGGGAAAGAAGTCCCAAATCCTTTTCTCTTCTTGACCCTCTTTTTCCTTGCACTCCAGAGCTTTTCTCCTCCCTTGGCCTTCACCCTCAATACCTTTCCTGAAAGTGACGGCAGCCCTCTCAGCCTTTGCCTTGCTCCTGCTAGTCGTCTTCACCTCAGCTAGAGAGTCCTGAAGGATCGCTGCAGGTCCCTTCCAACTCAACCCTTCTCTTCTCTTCTCTTCACTTGTGTTCTATTCCCTGCACTGACGATGAGGCGAATAACAAGGAGACCACTAGTTGCCTGAAATGCCAGGGGGTTTGCAGCTCCAGAAACACTTTTGAGGACACAAATCAAAAAGGATACAAGTAGAAACAGGACTGGATTTCATTTGATTTTACTTTATTTTACTTTCTTTTATTTTCTGTCTTGTTCTGTTGGTTGATGTTAGTTTAGTTTCGTTTCTTTCATGTGATGTTATTGGATTTGATTTTATTACATTTTCTTTGGGGTTATTTCTTATTATTTTATTTTATGTTGGATTATCTTCTTTTATTTTACCTTGCTTTATGCGTTTTTATTTTGTTTTGTTATTTTCTTATTTTATCATTTTATTTGACCTTATTTTGGTTTAGGCTCTTTTAGGCTATTTTGCTGAATCTCTTTCAGAGCCGATGCTCACAAGCATTAACACAATGCGCATGTGCAGCCAGGAGCAGGCTGATGTGTTCTTCGGTTTAGTTTGAAAAAGCATCCCTTGCAGTCTGGCAAAGGAAAGCCGCAGAAAGGAGCAGCAGGAAGACAGGCCAAGCAGTCCCTCGTTTCTCAACAGTGCAGAAGAACTTGAAGAAGGAGGATGGGGACCGACCACAAACCGAAAAGTACCAGAAGAGGAGGGGTGGGGTGCCCTGGGCTATTTTCACAAGTAGGCCACGTGTCGATGACAAGCACCCCTTTTGCCTTCCCAAACTTGCTCCGCTGTGCTTCTTGGCCAGGGAGGCATGAAAAGCGCTCTCCTGCCTGCCCTGCGCTTGGATCGCGTGCAGGGAGAGCTGAAAAGCTGCAGCTCCGCATGGTGCGGCAAGCCTGCAGCCCTTCCAAGCACAGGCTGTTTTGCACAAGCAAGAACACCTCGGGGAACGGAGCCAAGGGAAGAGCAGAGCTCGCTCCTGCTCCAAACCTGCAATGGGCAGAAGAGCCAGGGAGCGCCAGGGCACGAGTGGCGCCTCGGAGGTGCAAGAGCAGCGGGCAAGAACTGAGCCCAAAGGGCCCAGAGGAGCCCTGACAACGGGCTACGCTCAATGCTGCAGAGGAGAAGAAGCAACCCCCGGGGGCCACCCTGGGCATCCGCCCTGGGAGTCTAGAAAGCGTCCTCCCCCCGCCTGCGGGGCACGAGGGCCACCTTGGTGGAGCAGGAGCAGCAGGCACCTAGCCAAAAGGACCCAAAGGAGCCCTGGCAAGGGGCCGTGCTCAGTGCTGCAGAGGAAGGCAAAAAACCCCCGGGGACACTTGCTAGCCCACCGTGGGGGGAAAAAAGCCTTCCTCCCCGCAGCTGCAGGGCACGAGAGGCCACCTTCGTGGTGCATGAGCAACAGGCAGTAACCCAGCCAAACTGGCCCAGAGGAGCCCTGACAAGTGCTCATGCTCAGTGCTGCAGAGGAAGGCAAAAAAACCCCGGGCACCAGAGCCAATCTGCCCCGGGGGAAAATTCCTTCCTGACCCCAGCATCACCAGCGATGGGCTATTCCCTGAGCACGTGAGCAAGACCTGCCTCCTCGGCCCGCAGGCTGCTCACGCCTCCCAGGAGATGCCCAACCCCGATTCTCCCTCCACCTGCTGCCACCTCAGGGCCTTCCCAGAGGGGCAAAACGCCCTCGGCCTGATCCATCTGCGGGACAACCATCCTTCCTGCGCCTGGCAAGGCACCAGTGGCTGCTCCAAAGCACCGGCACCCCCGCCAACATCTCTGCATCCCATTCCTCACGGCTGCTGACACTGGCTCCGCAGGGGATGAGGATGGCGAGCTCTGCAGTGCTCCTCAAGAAGGCATTCCCTTGCTCTTGCCACTGCTAGCCAGCTGAAAAGGCCAGCCAGCCTCACCAACCTCCAGCTGTTGGGGGTTCTTCTCGTCTCCAGCAGCCTCGTCGAGCCACCTCCAGCCTTCCTCCCTCAGCCCTCGCCAAGTAATTCCACCGCCTCCTCAAGGACTTCCTCTCGCCCGTCTTGGGGCTGCCCCCAGGCCAGCTATGGCAGCGCGACGCGGGAGCGTGCTCCCTTTTATGCTGCCCCGGGGCATGGTGACTGCTGCGTTGCCGGGCGCTGGCACTGTGACACGGGGGGGACGGGGCCCCCCTCTGCGCAGCCCTGCCCGCCGGCCCTCTGCCCAGCGTCCTTCCCAGGAAGGCCTTTGGGCTGCTGGCCCCGAGGCACTCCCTGGGCCCAGGAGGCTCAGGGGGCTGTCCCTGCCCTTGCTGGCCATGCCCTGGGCACAGCTGCTGGGCGTCGCGCTAAATACATCTGGACATTCAGACTACGTCGTGAAGGCTGTTTGTCCCATCTACATTCATTTGGTTGTGGGGATGCCAGAGGTGAAAGCAAGGCTTTTGGTTCCCTCTGCATGAAGTGTGCAGAGACGGAGAGCACGTGCAGGATGGCCTCGCCGTTCCTGACCCATGCACCAAGGGACATTTGCTGCTCCCCTGCTTATGCTGAGGTCTTCTTCTGGGAAAGAAGTCCCAAATCCTTTTCTCTTCTTGACCCTCTTTTTCCTTGCACTCCAGAGCTTTTCTCCTCCCTTGGCCTTCACCCTCAATACCTTTCCTGAAAGTGACGGCAGCCCTCTCAGCCTTTGCCTTGCTCCTGCTAGTCGTCTTCACCTCAGCTAGAGAGTCCTGAAGGATCGCTGCAGGTCCCTTCCAACTCAACCCTTCTCTTCTCTTCTCTTCACTTGTGTTCTATTCCCTGCACTGACGATGAGGCGAATAACAAGGAGACCACTAGTTGCCTGAAATGCCAGGGGGTTTGCAGCTCCAGAAACACTTTTGAGGACACAAATCAAAAAGGATACAAGTAGAAACAGGACTGGATTTCATTTGATTTTACTTTATTTTACTTTCTTTTATTTTCTGTCTTGTTCTGTTGGTTGATGTTAGTTTAGTTTCGTTTCTTTCATGTGATGTTATTGGATTTGATTTTATTACATTTTCTTTGGGGTTATTTCTTATTATTTTATTTTATGTTGGTTTATCTTCTTTTATTTTACCTTGCTTTATGCGTTTTTATTTTGTTTTGTTATTTTCTTATTTTATCATTTTATTTGACCTTATTTTGGTTTAGGCTCTTTTAGGCTATTTTGCTGAATCTCTTTCAGAGCCGATGCTCACAAGCATTAACACAATGCGCATGTGCAGCCAGGAGCAGGCTGATGTGTTCTTCGGTTTAGTTTGAAAAAGCATCCCTTGCAGTCTGGCAAAGGAAAGCCGCAGAAAGGAGCAGCAGGAAGACAGGCCAAGCAGTCCCTCGTTTCTCAACAGTGCAGAAGAACTTGAAGAAGGAGGATGGGGACCGACCACACACCGAAAAGTACCAGAAGAGGAGGGGTGTGGTGCCCTGGGCTATTTTCACAAGTAGGCCACGTGTCGATGACAAGCACCCCTTTTGCCTTCCCAAACTTGCTCCGCTGTGCTTCTTGGCCAGGGAGGCATGACAAGCGCTCTCCTGCCTGCCCTGCGCTTGGATCGCGTGCAGGGAGAGCTGAAAAGCTGCAGCTCCGCATGGTGCGGCAAGCCTGCAGCCCTTCCAAGCACAGGCTGTTTTGCACAAGCAAGAACACCTCGGGGAACGGAGCCAAGGGAAGAGCAGAGCTCGCTCCTGCTCCAAACCTGCAATGGGCAGAAGAGCCAGGGAGCGCCAGGGCACGAGTGGCGCCTCGGAGGTGCAAGAGCAGCGGGCAAGAACTGAGCCCAAAGGGCCCAGAGGAGCCCTGACAACGGGCTACGCTCAATGCTGCAGAGGAGAAGAAGCAACCCCCGGGGGCCACCCTGGGCATCCGCCCTGGGAGTCTAGAAAGCGTCCTCCCCCCGCCTGCGGGGCACAAGGGCCACCTTGGTGGAGCAGGAGCAGCAGGCACCTAGCCAAAAGGACCCAAAGGAGCCCTGGCAAGGGGCCGTGCTCAGTGCTGCAGAGGAAGGCAAAAAACCCCCGGGGACACTTGCTAGCCCACCGTGGGGGGAAAAAAGCCTTCCTCCCCGCAGCTGCAGGGCACGAGAGGCCACCTTCGTGGTGCATGAGCAACAGGCAGTAACCCAGCCAAACTGGCCCAGAGGAGCCCTGACAAGTGCTCATGCTCAGTGCTGCAGAGGAAGGCAAAAAAACCCCGGGCACCAGAGCCAATCTGCCCCGGGGGAAAATTCCTTCCTGACCCCAGCATCACCAGCGATGGGCTATTCCCTGAGCACGTGAGCAAGACCTGCCTCCTCGGCCCGCAGGCTGCTCACGCCTCCCAGGAGATGCCCAACCCCGATTCTCCCTCCACCTGCTGCCACCTCAGGGCCTTCCCAGAGGGGCAAAACGCCCTCGGCCTGATCCATCTGCGGGACAACCATCCTTCCTGCGCCTGGCAAGGCACCAGTGGCTGCTCCAAAGCACCGGCACCCCCGCCAACATCTCTGCATCCCATTCCTCACGGCTGCTGACACTGGCTCCGCAGGGGATGAGGATGGCGAGCTCTGCAGTGCTCCTCAAGAAGGCATTCCCTTGCTCTTGCCACTGCTAGCCAGCTGAAAAGGCCAGCCAGCCTCACCAACCTCCAGCTGTTGGGGGTTCTTCTCGTCTCCAGCAGCCTCGTCGAGCCACCTCCAGCCTTCCTCCCTCAGCCCTCGCCAAGTAATTCCACCGCCTCCTCAAGGACTTCCTCTCGCCCGTCTTGGGGCTGCCCCCAGGCCAGCTATGGCAGCGCGACGCGGGAGCGTGCTCCCTTTTATGCTGCCCCGGGGCATGGTGACTGCTGAGTTGCCGGGCGCTGGCACTGTGACACGGGGGTGACGGGCCCCCCCTCTGCGCAGCCCCGCCCGCCGGCCCTCTGCCCAGCGTCCTTCCCAGGAAGGCCTTTGGGCTGCTGGCCCCGAGGCACTCCCTGGGCCCAGGAGGCTCAGGGGGCTGTCCCTGCCCTTGCTGGCCATGCCCTGGGGACAGCTGCTGGGCGTCCCGCTAAATACATCTGGACATTCAGACTGCGTCGTGAAGGCTGTTTGTCCCATCTACATTCATTTGGTTGTGGGGATGCCAGAGGTGAAAGCAAGGCTTTTGGTTCCCTCTGCATGAAGTGTGCAGAGACGGAGAGCACGTGCAGGATGGCCTCGCCGTTCCTGACCCATGCACCAAGGGACATTTGCTGCTCCCCTGCTTATGCTGAGGTCTTCTTCTGGGAAAGAAGTCCCAAATCCTTTTCTCTTCTTGACCCTCTTTTTCCTTGCACTCTAGAGCTTTTCTCCTCCCTTGGCCTTCACCCTCAATACCTTTCCTGAAAGTGACGGCAGCCCTCTCAGCCTTTGCCTTGCTCCTGCTAGTCGTCTTCACCTCAGCTAGAGAGTCCTGAAGGATCGCTGCAGGTCCCTTCCAACTCAACCCTTCTCTTCTCTTCACTTGTGTTCTATTCCCTGCACTGACGATGAGGCGAATAACAAGGAGACCACTAGTTGCCTGAAATGCCAGGGGGTTTGCAGCTCCAGAAACACTTTCGAGGACACAAATCAAAAAGGATACAAGTAGAAACAGGACTGGATTTCATTTGATTTTACTTTATTTTACTTTCTTTTATTTTCTGTCTTGTTCTGTTGGTTGATGTTAGTTTAGTTTCGTTTCTTTCATGTGATGTTATTGGATTTGATTTTATTACATTTTCTTTGGGGTTATTTCTTATTATTTTATTTTATGTTGGATTATCTTCTTTTATTTTACCTTGCTTTATGCGTTTTTATTTTGTTTTGTTATTTTCTTATTTTATCATTTTATTTGACCTTATTTTGGTTTAGGCTCTTTTAGGCTATTTTGCTGAATCTCTTTCAGAGCCGATGCTCACAAGCATTAACACAATGCGCATGTGCAGCCAGGAGCAGGCTGATGTGTTCTTCGGTTTAGTTTGAAAAAGCATCCCTTGCAGTCTGGCAAAGGAAAGCCGCAGAAAGGAGCAGCAGGAAGACAGGCCAAGCAGTCCCTCGTTTCTCAACAGTGCAGAAGAACTTGAAGAAGGAGGATGGGGACCGACCACACACCGAAAAGTACCAGAAGAGGAGGGGTGGGGTGCCCTGGGCTATTTTCACAAGTAGGCCACGTGTCGATGACAAGCACCCCTTTTGCCTTCCCAAACTTGCTCCGCTGTGCTTCTTGGCCAGGGAGGCATGAAAAGCGCTCTCCTGCCTGCCCTGCGCTTGGATCGCGTGCAGGGAGAGCTGAAAAGCGGCAGCTCCGCATGGTGCGGCAAGCCTGCAGCCCTTCCAAGCACAGGCTGTTTTGCACAAGCAAGAACACCTCGGGGAACGGAGCCAAGGGAAGAGCAGAGCTCGCTCCTGCTCCAAACCTGCAATGGGCAAAAGAGCCAGGGAGCGCCAGGGCACGAGTGGCGCCTCGGAGGTGCAAGAGCAGCGGGCAAGAACTGAGCCCAAAGGGCCCAGAGGAGCCCTGACAACGGGCTGCGCTCAATGCTACAGAGGAGAAGAAGCAACCCCCGGGGGCCACCCTGGGCGTCCGCCCTGGGAGTCTAGAAAGCGTCCTCCCCCCGCCTGCGGGGCACGAGGGCCACCTTGGTGGAGCAGGAACAGCAGGCACCTAGCCAAAACGGCCCAAAGGAGCCCTGGCAAGGGGCCGTGCTCAGTGCTGCAGAGGAAGGCAAAAAAACCCCAGGGACACTTGCTAGCCCACCGTGGGGGGAAAAAAGCCTTCCTCCCCGCAGCTGCAGGGCACGAGAGGCCACCTTCGTGGTGCATGAGCAACAGGCAGTAACCCAGACAAAATGGCCCAGAGGAGCCCTGACAAGTGCTCATGCTCAGTGCTGCAGAGGAAGGCAAAAAAACCCCGGGCACCAGAGCCAATCTGCCCCGGGGGAAAATTCCTTCCTGACCCCAGCGTCACAGGCGACGGGCTATTCCCTGAGCACGTGAGCAAGACCTGCCTCCTCGGCCCGCAGGCTGCTCACGCCTCCCAGGAGATGCCCAACCCAGATTCTCCCTCCACCTGCTGCCACCTCAGGGCCTACCCAGAGGGGCAAAACGCCCCCGGCCTGATCCATCTGGGGGGCAACGATCCTTCCTGCGCCTGGCAAGGCACCAGTGGCTGCTCCAAAGCACCGGCACCCCCGCCAACATCTCTGCATCCCATTCCTCACGGCTGCTGACACTGGCTCCGCAGGGGATGAGGATGGCGAGCTCTGCAGTGCTCCTCAAGAAGGCATTCCCTTGCTCTTGCCACTGCTAGCCGGCTGAAAAGGCCAGCCAGCCTCACGAACCTCCAGCTGTTGGGGGTTCTTCTCGTCTCCAGCAGCCTCGTCGAGCCTCCTCCGGCCTTCCTGCCTCAGCCCTCGCCAAGTAATTCCACCGCCTCCTCAAGGACTTCCTCTCGCCCGTCTTGGGGCTGCCCCCAGGCCAGCTATGGCAGCACGACGCGGGAGCGTGCTCCCTTTTATGCTGCCCCGGGGCATGGTGACTGCTGCGTTGCCGGGCGCTGGCACTGTGACACGGGGGTGACGGGCCCCCCCCCGCGCAGCCCCGCCCGCCGGCCCTCTGCCCAGCGTCCTTCCCAGGAAGGCCTTTGGGCTGCTGGCCCCGAGGCACTCCCTGGGCCCAGGAGGCTCAGGGGGCTGTCCCTGCCCTTGCTGGCCATGCCCTGGGCACAGCTGCTGGGCGTCGCGCTAAATACATCTGGACATTCAGACTACGTCGTGAAGGCTGTTTGTCCCATCTGCATTCATTTGGTTGTGGGGATGCCAGAGGTGAAAGCAAGGCTTTTGGTTCCCTCGGCGTGAACTGGGCAGAGACGGAGAGCACGTGCAGGATGGCCTCGTCGTTCCTGACCCATGCACCAAGGGACATTTGCTGCTCCCCTGCTTATGCTGAGGTCTTCTTCTGGGAAAGAAGTCCCAAATCCTTTTCTCTTCTTGACCCTCTTTTTCCTTGCACTCCAGAGCTTTTCTCCTCCCTTGGCCTTCACCCTCAATACCTTTCCTGAAAGTGACGGCAGCCCTCTCAGCCTTTGCCTTGCTCCTGCTAGTCGTCTTCACCTCAGCTAGAGAGTCCTGAAGGATCGCTGCAGGTCCCTTCCAACTCAACCCTTCTCTTCTCTTCACTTGTGTTCTATTCCCTGCACTGACGATGAGGCGAATAACAAGGAGACCACTAGTTGCCTGAAATGCCAGGGGGTTTGCAGCTCCAGAAACACTTTCGAGGACACAAATCAAAAAGGATACAAGTAGAAACAGGACTGGATTTCATTTGATTTTACTTTATTTTACTTTCTTTTATTTTCTGTCTTGTTCTGTTGGTTGATGTTAGTTTAGTTTCGTTTCCTTCATGTGATGTTATTGGATTTGATTTTATTACATTTTCTTTGGGGTTATTTCTTATTATTTTATTTTATGTTGGTTTATCTTCTTTTATTTTACCTTGCTTTATGCGTTTTTATTTTGTTTTGTTATTTTCTTATTTTATCATTTTATTTGACCTTATTTTGGTTTAGGCTCTTTTAGGCTATTTTGCTGAATCTCTTTCAGAGCCGATGCTCACAAGCATTAACACAATGCGCATGTGCAGCCAGGAGCAGGCTGATGTGTTCTTCGGTTTAGTTTGAAAAAGCATCCCTTGCAGTCTGGCAAAGGAAAGCCGCAGAAAGGAGCAGCAGGAAGACAGGCCAAGCAGTCCCTCGTTTCTCAACAGTGCAGAAGAACTTGAAGAAGGAGGATGGGGACCGACCACACACCGAAAAGTACAAGAAGAGGAGGGGTGGGGTGCCCTGGGCTATTTTCACAAGTAGGCCACGTGTCGATGACAAGCACCCCTTTTGCCTTCCCAAACTTGCTCCGCTGTGCTTCTTGGCCAGGGAGGCATGACAAGCGCTCTCCTGCCTGCCCTGCGCTTGGATCGCGTGCAGGGAGAGCTGAAAAGCTGCAGCTCCGCATGGTGCGGCAAGCCTGCAGCCCTTCCAAGCACAGGCTGTTTTGCACAAGCAAGAACACCTCGGGGAATGGAGCCAAGGGAAGAGCAGAGCTCGCTCCTGCTCCAAACCTGCAATGGGCAAAAGAGCCAGGGAGCGCCAGGGCACGAGTGGCGCCTCGGAGGTGCAAGAGCAGCGGGCAAGAACTGAGCCCAAAGGGCCCAGAGGAGCCCTGACAACGGGCTGCGCTCAATGCTACAGAGGAGAAGAAGCAACCCCCGGGGGCCACCCTGGGCGTCCGCCCTGGGAGTCTAGAAAGCGTCCTCCCCCCGCCTGCGGGGCACGAGGGCCACCTTGGTGGAGCAGGAACAGCAGGCACCTAGCCAAAACGGCCCAAAGGAGCCCTGGCAAGGGGCCGTGCTCAGTGCTGCAGAGGAAGGCAAAAAACCCCCGGGGACACTTGCTAGCCCACCGTGGGGGGAAAAAAGCCTTCCTCCCCGCAGCTGCAGGGCACGAGAGGCCACCTTCGTGGTGCATGAGCAACAGGCAGTAACCCAGACAAAATGGCCCAGAGGAGCCCTGACAAGTGCTCATGCTCAGTGCTGCAGAGGAAGGCAAAAAAACCCCGGGCACCAGAGCCAATCTGCCCCGGGGGAAAATTCCTTCCTGACCCCAGCGTCACAGGCGATGGGCTATTCCCTGAGCACGTGAGCAAGACCTGCCTCCTCGGCCCGCAGGCTGCTCACGCCTCCCAGGAGATGCCCAACCCCGATTCTCCCTCCACCTGCTGCCACCTCAGGGCCTACCCAGAGGGGCAAAACGCCCCCGGCCTGATCCATCTGGGGGGCAACGATCCTTCCTGCGCCTGGCAAGGCACCAGTGGCTGCTCCAAAGCACCGGCACCCCCGCCAACATCTCTGCATCCCATTCCTCACGGCTGCTGACACTGGCTCCGCAGGGGATGAGGATGGCGAGCTCTGCAGTGCTCCTCAAGAAGGCATTCCCTTGCTCTTGCCACTGCTAGCCGGCTGAAAAGGCCAGCCAGCCTCACGAACCTCCAGCTGTTGGGGGTTCTTCTCGTCTCCAGCAGCCTCGTCGAGCCTCCTCCGGCCTTCCTCCCTCAGCCCTCGCCAAGTAATTCCACCGCCTCCTCAAGGACTTCCTCTCGCCCGTCTTGGGGCTGCCCCCAGGCCAGCTATGGCAGCACGACGCGGGAGCGTGCTCCCTTTTATGCTGCCCCGGGGCATGGTGACTGCTGCGTTGCCGGGCGCTGGCACTGTGACACGGGGGTGACGGGGCCCCCCCTGCGCAGCCCCACCCGCCGGCCCTCTGCCCAGCGTCCTTCCCAGGAAGGCCTTTGGGCTGCTGGCCCCGAGGCACTCCCTGGGCCCAGGAGGCTCAGGGGGCTGTCCCTGCCCTTGCTGGCCATGCCCTGGGCACAGCTGCTGGGTGTCCCGCTAAATACATCTGGACATTCAGACTGCGTCGTGAAGGCTGTTTGTCCCATCTGCATTCATTTGGTTGTGGGGATGCCAGAGGTGAAAGCAAGGCTTTGGGTTCCCTCGGCGTGAACTGGGTAGAGACGGAGAGCACGTGCAGGATGGCCTCGCCGTTCCTGACCCATGCACCAAGGGACATTTGCTGCTCCCCTGCTTATGCTGAGGTCTTCTTCTGGGAAAGAAGTCCCAAATCCTTTTCTCTTCTTGACCCTCTTTTTCCTTGCACTCCAGAGCTTTTCTCCTCCCTTGGCCTTCACCCTCAATACCTTTCCTGAAAGTGACGGCAGCCCTCTCAGCCTTTGCCTTGCTCCTGCTAGTCGTCTTCACCTCAGCTAGAGAGTCCTGAAGGATCGCTGCAGGTCCCTTCCAACTCAACCCTTCTCTTCTCTTCACTTGTGTTCTATTCCCTGCACTCACGATGAGGCGAATAACAAGGAGACCACTAGTTGCCTGAAATGCCAGGGGGTTTGCAGCTCCAGAAACACTTTTGAGGACACAAATCAAAAAGGATACAAGTAGAAACAGGACTGGATTTCATTTGATTTTACTTTATTTTACTTTCTTTTATTTTCTGTCTTGTTCTGTTGGTTGATGTTAGTTTAGTTTCGTTTCTTTCATGTGATGTTATTGGATTTGATTTTATTACATTTTCTTTGGGGTTATTTCTTATTATTTTATTTTATGTTGGTTTATCTTCTTTTATTTTACTTTGCTTTAAGCGTCTTTATTTTGTTTTGTTATTTTATTATTTTATCATTTTATTTTATCTTATTTTGTTTTAGGCTCTTTTAGGCTATTTTGCTGAATCTCTTTCAGAGCCGATGCTCACAAGCATTAACACAATGCGCATGTGCAGCCAGGAGCAGACACCTAGCCAAAATGGCCCAAAGGAGCCCTGGCAAGTTGCCGTGCTCAGTGCTGCAGAGGAAGACAAAAGCCCCCCGGGGACACTTGCTACCCCAATGTGGGGGACAAAAAGCCTCCCTCCCCCGAGCTGCAGGGCAGAAGAGGACATCTTCGTGGTTCATGAGCAACAGGTAGTAACCCAGCCAAAATGGACCAGAGGAGACAGCCCCAGCTTGGTTCTTGTCGGAAACAAGGAAATGTTTGTGTTTGTGGCCTGATTTCAGCTGGGATAGAGTTGATTTTTTTTTCCCAGTAGCTGGTACAGTGCTGCGTTTTAGGTTTAGGATGAGAATAATGTTGACAACACACTGATGTTTTTGTTGTCGGTAAGTAGTGCTTACACCAGTCAAGGACTTTTTAGCTTCCCATGCTGTGCCTGGTGTACAAGAAGCTGGGAGGGGTCACAGCCAGTACAGCTGGCCCAGACTGGCCAAAGGGCCATTCCATCCCGTATGACGTCATGCTCAGTATATAAGCTGGGGGGAGTTGGCCAGGGGGCAGTGATCGCTGCTCGGGAACGGGCTGGGCATCGGTCGGCGGGTGGTGACCAACTGTATCGTGTATGACTTGCTTTGTATATTATTATTGTATTATTATTATTATACTATTATTACTACTACTACTACTAGTACTATTCCTATCCTATTCCATTTTACTTCAAGTATTAAACTGTTCTTATCTCAACCTACGAGTTTTTTGACTGTCACCCTTCATATTCTCTCCCCCATCCCACTGGGGTGGGGGGAGTGAGCGAGCGGCTGGGTGGTGCTTAGTTGCTGGCTGGGGTTAAACCACAACAGCCTGTCTGAAGAAACTGTTCTTTTAGGCAAAACACCATTATTCACATTGAATACAACAGCAGAAAAATGCTACTGCTTCTGCCCATTCCTCCTACAAAACAACCATAATCACCTCTTAGAAACAACCAGGAAAAAATAATACACACATACACACAAGCACACACATATCTATACCTAGACCTACCTGAGTGTGAAAAGCTGAGCTGTGACTTGCAGGAGAAGCGTGCTCCTGTGAGACTTCTCGTCCTTGCTCTCCTCCCATCAGCTAGAAATGGGATGAGAAACAATTTCACAAGTTAAGCCCAAAAAGCACTCATGCGGAACGAAAAATTCTCATGCAGAACATCCATTTGCTTCAATATACATGTTGTGTCTGTGAACAGCTGCCTCTACATACACCATCACAAAATATCAAACCACTGCAGAAAAAAAAATAAAAAGAATACATCTTTTACTAAGCATCAACGAAGCTTATAGTTCTGCTTCATTAGGAGCAGTTTAGCTGATACTCAGAGTAAAACTAAAAATAACGAGAAGCATAACCAAGGTTGTCTTTCAGTCTGTAAAAACACCTACAAAGAGCGAGCCCTAAGAAGTTAAACCAATTCTGAGTCTTGGATCTCAGGCCCAAGAGAAACCTGCAGCCCAATGAAGAAGATGATTGAAAAAGAAAAGGCAGTGGCTCGCTCAGTGCATGACTTGCCACAGTACACAGCAGAGACATTAGCAGAAAGAGACTATTTCTGATTGAAAGCGTTTAATCTAGAAATGATTGAATGGGTGAGGAGGGGAAAAAACAAAATACCGCCATCTTCTTTTCATTATGAATTCCCAGAGTAGGCATGTGACTTTAGATGTGCAAACAAATATTCTCCATTCTGGAATTTAAAATACCTTATAGTTGGGAACAAGGTGGACATTTGCTCATCTTCATCCCAAGTGACGTAATTTGGCTTTGCTCTGGATGGGCAATGGTGCTCCACTTACAATCCTGTGCTACTACGTTGCATAAAGCCTCCACATCCCACCTTGAGATTAGAACCATCTTTAGGATGGTTCCTAATCAAAGATAAACTATCTTTAACCTTAGGACCCAGAAGAATGATGGAGAAGATCATGCTGGGTGCCACTGAAAGACTTGTAAAGAACAATGCAAACATCAGGCACAATGAACACGGGTTCAAAACGGGCAGGTCCTGTCTAACTAATTTGATATCCTTCTACGATAAGGTCACCCGCCTAGTGGGTGAAGGGACAGTGGTGGATGTAGTTTTTCTGGGTTTTAGTAAGGTTTTTGGCACTGTCCCTCACAGCACCCTTCTGGACAAGTCGTCCAGCAGTGAGATGAGCAGGTAGACGGTGCGCTGGGTGAAGAACTGGCTGAACGGCAGGGCTCAAAGGGTTGCAGTGAATGGGGCTACATCTGGCTGGTGACCGGTCACCAGCGGTGCTCCTCCGGGCTCAATTCTAGGCCCAGTTCTGTTCCATCCTTTTATCAACGATCTGGGTGCAGGAGTTGAATGCACCTTTAGGAAGTCTGATGATGATACGGAAGTGGGAGGTGCTGCTGACTCTCTCGAGGGACAAGAGGTCTTGCAGAGGGGTCTGGACAGGTGGGAGCACTGGGCAATCATCAACGGCGTGAAACTGAACAAGACCAACTGCCGGACTCTGCACCTGGGACGGAGTAATGCCAGGCACAAGTCTAAATCGGGAGAGCAGCCCTGCAAAAGGGGTCTGCGGGTGCTGGTTGACAGCAGGCTCAACAGGAGGAAGCAGTGTGCCCTGGCAGCCAAGAGGGCAAACCGCATCGTGGGGTGCATCAAACACAGCGTAACCAGCCGGTCAGAAGAGGAGATTATCCCGCTGTATTTAGTGCTGGTGCGGCCTCACCTTGAGGATCGTGTGCGGTTCTGGGCCCCACCATTTCAAAAGGATGTCAAGGTACGTGAACGCATCCCGAGAAGGGCAGCAAAGCTGAGGAAGGGGCTGGAAGGTGTGTCCCATGAGGAGCAGCGGAGGACACTGGGCTTATCTATTTTGGAGAGAAGGAGGCTGAGGGGCAACCTCATGGCTCTCGACAGCTTCCTGAGGAGGGGAAGTGGAGAGGGAGGTGCTGATCTCTTCTCCCTGGTACCCAGTGCCAGGACGTGTGGCAATGGCTCAAACCTGCGTCCGTGAGGGGAAGTTCAGACTTGACATGAGGAAACATTTCTTTACCGAGAGGGTGGTCAAACCCTGGAACAGG
Organism: Platalea leucorodia; assembly: GCF_965183815.1. Classification (NCBI taxonomy): domain Eukaryota; kingdom Metazoa; phylum Chordata; class Aves; order Pelecaniformes; family Threskiornithidae; genus Platalea; species Platalea leucorodia. Next base: position 209,237 of record NW_028121403.1, read on the forward strand.
CTTCCTGGAGAGGGGGTCGATACCTCCTGCCTGTCAGTGTTTAAGAGGCATTTGGACAACGTCCTTAATGCCATGCTTTAACTTTTGGTCAGCCCTGAAGTGGTCAGGCAGCTGGACCAGGTGATCGATGTAGGTCCCTTCCAACTCAACCCTTCTCTTCTCTTCTGTTCTATTCCCTGCACTCACGATGAGGCGAATAACAAGGAGACCACTAGTTGCCTGAAATGCCAGGGGGTTTTCAGCTCCAAAAACACTTTCAAGGACACAAATCAAAAAGGATACAAGGAGAAACAGGATTTAATTTTACTATATTTTATTTTATTTCCTGTATTGTTATGGTGGTTTAGTTTAGTTTAGTTTAGGTTAGTTTGTTTCATGTTATAGAATCATAGAATCGTTAAGATTGGAAAAGACCCTCAAGATCATCGAGTCCAACCGTTAACCTAGCACTGCCAAGTCCACCACTAAACCATGTCCTCAAGCACCACATCTACCCATCTTTTACATACCTCCAGGGATGGAGACTCAACCACTTCCCTGGGCAGCCTCTTCCAATGCCTGACTACCCTTTCGGTGAAGAAGTTTTTCCTAATATCCAACCCTGGCACAGCCTGAGGCCGTTTTCTCTCGTCCTATCGCTTGTTGCTAAGGAGAAGAGACCAACCCCCATCTCGCTACAACCTCCTTTCAGGTAGTTGTAGAGAGCAATAAGGTCTCCCCTCAGCCTCCTCTTCTCCAGACAACCCCAGCTCCCTCAGCCGCTCCTCATAAGACTTGTTCTCTAGACCCTTCACCAACTTCCTTGCCCTTCTTTGGACACGCTCCAGCATCTCAATGCCCTTCTTGGAGTGAGGGCCCCAAAACACAGTACTCAAGGTGCGGCCTCACCAGTGCTGAGTACAGGGGCACTATCACCTTCCTGGTCCTGCTGGCCACACTATTCTTGATACAGGCCAGGATGCCATTGGCCCTCTTGGCCACCTGGGCACACTGCTGGCTCATGTTCAGGCGGCTGAACAATCCAGCCTGTCCAGGTCCTTCCTACTCTCCAGCAGATCCACACTTCCACCCAACTTGGTATCATCTGCAAACTTATTGAGCGTGCACTCGATCCCCTCATCCAGATCATCAATGAAGATATTGAACAGGACCGGCCCCAACACTGAGCCCTGGGGAACACCACTCGTGACCGGCCCCCAACTGGATTTGACTCCATTCACCACCACTCTCTGGGCTCGGCCATCCAGCCAGTTTTTAACCCAGCGCAGAGTGCACCCATCCAAGCCGTGTGCAGCCAGCTTCTCCAGGAGAATGCTGTGGGAGACAGTGTCAAAGGCCTTACTGAAGTCCACGTAGACAACATCCACAGCCTTCCCCTCATCCACTAAGCTGGTCACCTTGTCATAGAAGGAGACCAGGTTAATGGAGCAGGACCTCCCTTTCATAAACCCATGCTGGCTGAGCCTGATCCCCCGGTTGTCCCACGTGCTGCGTAATGGCACTCAAGAAGATCTGCTCCATGACCTTCCCCGGCACCGAAGTCAGGCTGACAGGCCTGTAGCTCCCCAGATCCTCCTTCCGACCCTTCTTGTAGAGGGGCATCACATTTGCTGACTTCCAGTCATCTGGGACCTCCCCGGTTGACCAGGACTGCTGATAAATGATGGAGAGTGGCTTGGCAAGCTCCTCTGCCAGCTCCCTCACTATCCTCAGGTGGATCCCGTCTGGCCCCATGGACTTGTGAGCATTCAGGTGGAGGAGCAGGTCAGTGACTGCCACCTCTTCGACAACTGGGGCTTCAGTCTGCATCCTATCTCCATCTCCCAGCTCAGGGGCCTGAAAGCCCCGAGGATGACCAGTCTCACTATTAAAGACTGAGGCAAAGAAGGCATTAAGTACCTCAGCCTTCTCTTCATCCTTCGTGGCAATGTTTCCCTCCGCATCCAACAAAGGAGAGAGATTCTCCCTGGCCCTCCTTTTGTCACTGATATATTTGTAAAAACATTTTTTGTTATCTTTAACGGCGGTGGCCAGTTTTAAGTTCTAGCTGGGCCTTCGCCTTTCTAATCTTCTCCCTGCATAACCTCATAACATCCTTGTGGTCCTCCTGAGTCACCTGCCCCTTCATCCAAAGGTGGTAAGCTCTCCTTTTTTTCCTGAGTTCCAGCCAAAGCTCTCTGTTCAGCCGGGCCGGTCTTCTCCCCCGCCTGCTCGACTTACGGCACATGGCGACGGCCTGCTCCTGCGCCTTTAAGACTTCCTTCTTGAATAACATCCAGCCTTCCTGGACTCCTTTGCCCTTCAGGACTGCCTCCCAAGGGACTCTGATAACCAGACTCCTAAACAATCCAAAGTCCGCCCTTCTAAAGTTCAGTAGCGGTTTTGCTGACCCCCTTCCTTACTTCTCCAAGAATTGAAAACTCTACCATTTCATGGTCGCTGAGCCCAAGACAGCCTCCGACCACCACATCACCCACCAGGCCTTCTCTGTTCGTATACAGCAGGTCCAGCGGGGCACCTCCCCTGGTTGGCTTGCTTACCAGCTGCGTCAGGAAATTATCTTCCACACACTCCAGGAACCTCCTACATGTTATTGTATTTTATTTTGTTATATTTTCTTTGGGGTTATCTTTTATTATTTTATTTTATTTTATGTTGGGTTATCTTATTTTATTTTACATTGGTTTATGGGTTTTGTTTTATCTTATTTTATTTTATGCTATTTTATGCTATTTTGCTGAATCTCTTTCAGAGCCGATGCTCACAAGCATTAACACAATGCGCATGCGTAGCCAGGAGCAGGCTGATGTGTTCTTCAGTTTAGCTTGAAAAGTCATCCCTTGCAGTCTGGCAAAGGAAAGCCACAGAGCCACAAAAAGTAGCAGCAGGAATACAGGCCAAGAAGTCCCTCTTTTCTGAACAGTGCAGAACAACTGGAAGAAGGAGGATGGGTACCGACCACACAAAACACTCCCATGCTGCCTTGGAGGACTACCAGCAAGGTACTGAGCATGGACATGCCTCCAACATTGGTAAAACTCCTCAGGTGGATTCCTTGGAGGAGTCTGGGCTGCTACCTGTCAAATTCAGCTGTCTCCAGGGGAGCCCAAACATTCTGGAGATTCCTCTGAGGATTCCTGAGGACCTACCAGGCATGGACCTGCCTGCAACACCAAGAAAAGTCTCCAACTAACTAACTAGGAAAATTGTCGTGCTGCTACCGGGGACTTGAGCTGTCTCTCAGGAAAATGGAAACACTCCGGCAGACGGATGGGAGAAGTCCTCACGCAAAAACAGGAATGCACCTGCCCCCAACATACAGAATGCTCTTTGGGTAGCTACCTTAGAAGATTCTGAGGCCGCAATCAGGGAATTCTCTTGCCTTAAGAGGAAACCAAAAGACTCTGGGAAATTCCTGGGAGGAGTTTCAGAGAGCTCTCCGGCATGGACTTGCCTCCAACATACACCAAACTCTTTGCGTCTCTACCCTGGTGCGGTCTGGGGCTGCTACCCAGGACTTCAGCTCCCTCCACAGCAGGACAAAACACTATCAGGAATCAATGACACAGTAGCAACCAAGAGGATGGCAGCAGTCAATAAGGGCAGCCATCAATCCTATAGCAACGACCAATCTTTTAGCAATCAGCAACAGAACAGCAGCAACCAAGTAGGTGCATACTATTGCAGGTTACTACAAACTTATCATTAGGGAGGGAACTTATCCTCAAAATAGCAGCAGATATACTGATGATAGATTCCTTCTATGGAGATAGAATACCGGTATAAAGTGAGATAGACAGATTTCAGAAAGGGCCAAAGCATCCCAGAGGGGAGGACAAACCGATCCCAGAGGGGACCCAGCCATCCCAGAGGTGGGCAGATAAACCTAACCAGCTCCAAAAGCCAGCCCAAAGGGGGAACAATAACCTGACAGACAGAGTCTCACTTCACAGGTCATCTGGAGCTGTCTGGATTCTCAGTACTTAGCTGTGCTTCAAAGCAGCCAGCTGCATGTTTCAAGGATGCTGCTGGTCGCTAGGCTCAGCTCCCGGGCTCGCAGGAATGTTCTTCTGCCAGGTCACTTCCCCTTCCAACCACTCACGTTTAATGGCTGCTCACACCTGCCTGCTCCTGCCCTATCAGCTCCTCAGGCACCGGGGACCTCACAAGCACCTGCACAGCAGGAGCATCCTCACTGCCAACATCCCAGCTTTTTTACCTCCATCTCCATCTCTGTCTTTCATCTCCCCGTGCTCTCCTCTCTCCCAGGCACCTTTGTAAACCAACTCCACCACCTCCCAGTGTCTGTCTCTGTGTCTCTGTGGCAGATCTTACCTCGGCAGCAGTATCCCAGCCGGGTCACCTGCATCTCCTTCTCTTCCTCCTCTGCTGTCATCGCAACTGCGCCAGGTGCCTGATGCACTTTTTGACCTCAAAGGGCATTTCGTCCTGCCTCCCTTCTGCTGTTAAATCCTGCTCCTGCAAGAGAAGTGACAGTCAGTCAGGGTCACCTCTCTGCCATCTTACCTGCATCTTCCTGAGCTGGACAGCTGCTGGGCGCTGTCACCATCAGCCCCGGCTCTGCTTCAAGGCTTCTCCTGGCACAGGCGCAGCTCTGGCTGCGCTTGGTGCGTGCCATGCTTCCTGAAGGAGGACAGCAACTCTCACAGTTACTCCTGGGCAGTTTCCAGCTGGGAAAAGCTGATTTGAGGCAGGTTTGCCACAGGTCCTGAGCCTGGTCCGGGCATGCTCCTTGTCCCCCAGCTCGGCCACAGGTCCCACATTTGGCTCCTTCCAGCAGGAGTTTGGAAAGCCCGTTCCCAGCTGGGAGCGCCAGGCCAAGGGCACGGGGCAGAAACAGCCCCCTCCCCCGAGCACCCCAGCCCCCAACTGGCCTCTGCCCCCAAACTCCTAAAAATTCCAAACAGGCTCGCCCTCTAACTTAATTATCTTCAGTTTTAAGAAAAGAAACTGTGTACTGCCAGATTCAGTACTCCGACTAAGACTGTTAGAGGGCGATTTGGGCTTCAGCTCCAGAACAAAAGAATTCCCATTACAGAATCCCAGCCACCACTGCCATGATCGTCTTGTCACTGACCCACAAACACTGCATTGTAAAAAACACAAAACACTGCCTTGTAAAAAAATCAAACAAATAAAAAGTATCCTCTCCCCACCAAATCTTTGTTTCCCTCATAACTTTAGACTACCGCAGTAATAATCATGCTTTTAGTCTGTAATTACACCTGACAACCCTCCAAAGCTCCTGTCCTTAGACAAACACACACCATCCTGCAGGACAGGACAACACTGGCTCAGCCAGTATGACTGGCAGTGGCACATGAGGTCCTTGCGTCCGAAAACACTCGGTAAGTCCCTGATCCAATGACACCAAAGATTTTCTCCTTTTTCCTAATAAATTCAGGCCCTTCTAGGGATCTTTAAAAGATCCTGACCTTAAAATGGCAACAATTCGGGCACAGCAGATGATGGGTCAAGTCATTTGTTTTAGTGTTCTCATAAAACCTGAGGCATGTGTTTTATCTATTCCAAAACTATTTTCCCCTTTTCTTCACATTTCTCCCCCAAAAGAGAAAAAAAAAGCCAATGAGTAACAGCATCGGGACATTTAAAATGCTCTGCTAATACATGAGGTTTCCACTAAGCATGCCAGAGGAATAGATGCAGCAAGCTGGAAGCTGCAAGGCACACACCGGCAGTGTGCTACAGGGAACAGCCAGTGCCCATCAGCACCCTTGTTCTGACAGACGGCCATGGCTGAAGACAAGTCTGCTCGGTCAGGACGCTGACCCTCCACTGCACCCACACCCAGCCCAGACCAAAACGGGACAGAGAGAGATGCAGAGTGACTGCCCAGAAATGGTGTTTGGCTCGGGGGCGTGCAGGGCAACGGGGACCCAGGCAAACTGATAACAAGTCCCCAGGGTCACCTTTTTCTCCTTTTTGCCTCCCAGGTGACGCTGCTCAAGCTCCAGGCACCTGCAACCATTCACTGTACACAACTCCTCTGACGCTGGATATCTGATACACGTTTAATAAAACAATGTACCGTCACAGATTTTGTCTGTTCACCTGGAGCTGGGGGTGATATCCTGCTGTCGTGGTTTAACCCCAGCTAGCAACTAAGCACCACCCAGCCGCTCGCTCGCTCTCCCCTTGGTGGGACGGGGGAGAGAATCGGAAGGGTAAAAGGGAGAAAACTCATGGACTGAGATAAGAACAGTTTAATACTTGAAGTAAAATGAAACAGGAGGAGGAGGAGGAGTAATAATATCAATAATAATAATAATATTATAATAATACAATAATAATATACAAAGCAAGTGATACACAATACAGTGTCTCACCACCCGCTGACCGATGCCCAGCCCATTCCCGAGCAGCAATCACTGCCCCCTGGCCAACTCCCCCCAGCTTATATACTGAGCATGACGTCATACGGGATGCAATGGCCCTTTGGCCAGTCTGGGCCAGCTGTCCTGGCTGTGACCCCTCCCAGCTTCTTGTGCACCAGGCACAGCATGGGAAGCTAAAAAGTCCTTGACTGGTGTAAGCACTACTTAGCGACAACAAAAACATCAGTGTGTTATCAACATTATTCTCATCCTAAACCCAAAACGCAGCACTATACCAGCTACTAAGAAGAAAATGAACTCTATCCCAGCTGAAACCAGGACACCTGCAGAAAGTGAAAATTTTCCACTGAGGAAAACTATGAACCACCTGTGTTCTGGGAAAGGAATTCGGAAGGGAGCTAAAAGATAGAAGAGTATTTGTTTTATTAATGAAAACTCATGGCTATACCCTTGAAGAAGAGCTACTGGACTGATAAAAGGGAACATCTTGGCACCAAAGACTGGATGGTGGCCGACAAACATGAAGTCTGATAAAACTGCAGTAACTGGGTGAAAGGGAAATGTGGTGAGGGGAGATTGCGACCACCAACTCAATTCAGGACCGAAAAGACTTGCCCCCCGACACCTGAAAGGAGCGTGCATACTAATTTGCATAGCAAGTGAGGCTAATTTTCATACAACCAATAGTGTATGAGATGTTAATCACTAACCAGTAAGTGTAAAATTAGGCGGGATTACACTAATCATGTAGTAATATAAATATGCTGTAATTATGTACGAAGGTGTGCTAGCTTTGTGGATTTACCACCTAGCACCCATCTCTGCGCAGACATGAAATAAAACACCTCTGCTCTGTGTGTTAATTGGCATCTGCACACCGGGCGAATGACCCCGCTTTTGGGACAACAGGCGGAAGGTGCGTGCGTGGGTGAGGAAGATCTGCTTTCTCCATTTAAACACTGCAGGATTCGGACTAGAGGATGGCACTGAAATCAAAAGGGTAAGCGACCAAGAAGGCTCCAACTGCACATTTCCACCTGATTGCCTTAAAGAAAGCAGACTTTGGATCCCCACTGCTCACTTCACCCTGGAATAGTCCCACTCCTTGTCCGAAAGCTACTGTGCGCCTGGCTGAGGACAAACGTAATACTCCCAGAACGCAATCAGAGCTAAACCCTGAACTTTCCCTGGTCAAGTTTACTTGCAAAACTTCTTTCCTGGATTGTTTTAAAACCTGTAACTGCAAGAAAACACCTCTGATGAGCTGACTGGAACTTCCCAGTTGTGGTGAAACCATCCACCCTCTGTACGGCCATTTCCCAAGAGCCAGCAGCACAGCTTGGGTGGGGGGAAAGGCAGGTGTCAGACCTTGGGGCTGAGAGCGGGGCACAAGCATCTGCCAAGGGAGCTGCATCCAACCAAGAGCGCTCCCCACTGGCTTCTCTGGCAACAAAGCCCTGGTGCGTGCTCCCACCAGGAGGGAGAAACAATTTCCAACATTTCCCAGGGATTCCCAGGGCCATAGAATCATAGAATGCTTTGGGATGGAAGGGACCTTTAGAGGTCATCTAGTCCATCCCCCCTGCAATTGGCAGGGACATCTACAACTAGAGCCAGTTGCTCAGAGCCCCACCTAGCCTGGCCTTGAATGTTTCCAAGGATGGGGCATCTACCACCTCTCTGGGCAACCTTCCCAGTTTCACCACCCTCACTGTAAAAAAATTTCTTCCTTAGATCTAGTCTGAATCTACCCTCTTTTAGTTTAGAACCATTCCCCCTTGTCCTATCGCTACTGTCCCTGCTAAAAAGTCTGTCCCCATCTTTCTTATAAGCCCCCTTTAAGTATTGAAAGGCTGCAATAAAGTCTCTCTGCAGCCTTCTCTTCTCCAGGCTGAACAACCCCAGCTCTTTCAGCATTTCCTCATAGCAGAGGTGTTCCATCCCTCCCATCATTTTTGTGGACCTCCTCTGCACCCGCTCCAACAGCTCCATGTCCTTCCCGTGCTGAGGAAAAGAGCTACCATCAAGAGCTACCTTTCTGTGGCACCACACAGTTCAACTACCCATGGTGTGCAGGGTCATCCATAATGAAAATAATACAACCCATCAGCCTAGGAGTCAGATGGGTATGGAGGGAGGGCAAAAGGAAGAAGGATGAGAGGACGTCAAGGGTGCGGAGAAGATAACACATGCTTGTCCACCTTAAAGCCAGCACCTACAAGGAGACCACTGCCATGGCCTCCATAGAAGGACACAGTCCATTCCTCTTCCCACCCACCACCAAGCTCTCTTGTGTTCGCACTATACACTTTTAAGTCATTTTTAAGTTCTGTGTCTCATAGAAAACACCTGGGTAAGTCTGGGTGCCATCAGGAAACACCCCAGCATTCACTCTAGATTGTCAGCACATCAACATTCAGGGATGAGCACCAGCCATGTCCATTGCCTTTGGGCATTCCCAAAATCCAAGCCTGCTGGTGAAGCCCTTACTCACAGCAGTCATTCCCCGTTGCGGACATCGCTCCTCGCAGGAACAGAGGGGAAAGCTCTGGATGACAAAGGATGTCAGGACATGCTCCAGAAAGAGAAGACCCCTGCAAGAAGATCGCCGCCACCTAATTGCAAAGAAATAATCCTAGCTCAATGAAGTGAGTACCCAAAATAAAACAGAACAGCATCCACCATCCAAACTGTTTCAGTGGGAGTTTTAACTGCCAGAGAGCTGCAGGCTGACGACCTTACCATCACTGTCACACGGCCCCAGTTCACAGCAATTACCAAGGCCCTTTGGAAAGGCTCAAATGCGTGTCACCTTCTCTGAAGAGGACCTGCTGCTTACCTGTTGCCAGTGTTAGCAGCAGAGCCCTCTGGCTCTACAACCCACCCTTTCCCACTTTGCATGCAGGAGTGATTGGCTTTCAGCCGCTACCTTAATGGCTCTCTTGGCCATGCTCTTCTTCCGTCTTGTTTCCCACCGTATCAGTCAGGGTGGGCTTCTTGTCATTCTACACTGAGCCCAACTTCTCAGTAGGGGGACTACACTGCTGTCCCCATGCTTAGCTAGTGTAGCATATAGAAAAAAAAATATAATTAGCAAATAGTAATTCTACCTGGAGCCCGTATCTCTCTAGTCTATAGCCTACAGCTCTGAAGGTACAGACCAGCCTCTACTTACTCTATGATGTGTCCAGAAAGCCAAATCATAATTATCTTTAACAGAGAATGCAACTGGGGGAGAAAGAGGAAGAAAGAAAAGGTGGAGAAAAGGAGAAGTGCAGGCACACAACTAAAAAAGAAAGGTGCCGAGTTATCCCAAAGACCAGCTCAGCCCACCTTGCTTTTACTGGCAACAAGTTGCGCAGCTTGGAGGAAAAAAAGCTGACTTTGATGCACACAGGTGTCGGAGTTCAGATGTGAAACAGCAGAAAAACCTTGACACATCTCCTTTTCACTGTCCTCCTACCTGTGTGCATACTGGGAATTCCTCGTTTCCCTGAAGTCCTCCCAGACAACAGGGATGTGGCATCCGTCCAGTCCATGTGCCACGAGGAGAAACAGGTTTGACCACTAAGGGGGTAGAAAACAACTGCATCTGCAGAAGCAAAGGGGCAGCCACACCTCAGCTTTGGAGATGCCCAAAGCTGCCCTGAGCCGCACGAGCCCCTGGCACCCTGGCACTTGCTTGGCCCTGAAGCCCTGCGGGGCCTGCCAGCGCTGGCGAGTCCCGGGGACAGAAGCCAAGGACAGTGGTCAGCCCCTGTGGGGAGAGTGACAGGGCTCTGTCCTTCCTTCTGGCCACAGGAGGATGCCCTGGGCAGGCCGTCTCTCCTCCTCACCGCCCGGGGGAAGGCGAGGCCTGGGGAAGGCCCTGGGTGCTGGGCTCAGCACGGGCGCTGGGACCGGGGGCAGAGCCCCGTCTCCTGCCAGCTGCCGGCCTGGCCGATGCGAGTGGCTCCTGTCACGCAGCTCCTCCTGCCCAGGGCAGTGGCTGCCAGCACAGACAGACCCACAATTTTGGAAAGACTTGCCAATCCAGAGCAAATCCAGGGCAGCTCCCCTTCCTTCCTCTTCCCTGCCCTTCCCCCGCTTTTCCTCCCCTCCCTCCCTGCGCAGGCCCAGACCCCCCGAGCGGACCGAGGGACGGCAGAGCTGTGCACACACACACCTTGTGCTGCTGAGAGAGCAGCTCCCGGCGCCATGGCCCTTCTGGAGGCCGTCTCTCCGCAGGCCCCGTGTCCCGGCGGGCTGAGGAGCCGCTGCGCTGCGGGGGGCAGCGGGCGCAGGGCGGCTCTGGGAGGAGAGGCCCGGGCTGCCTGAGCCCACCCGGCAACAGCCGTGCCATTGGCCACAGCTGAGCCAATCAGTGGAGCCGGAGGCGGCCTGTCAGTCACAGCCGGGTGGGGCGGGGCCGGAGGGGGCCGAGGCCCAGGGGCCTGAGGAGAAAGGGGCGAGAGCCGGGCCGGGGGCAGCCGGGGCCCGGGGGGAGCAGGGCCAGGGCCAGGGGAGCCGCAGGAGCAGGAGCAGGAGCAGGAGCAGGAGCAGGAGCAGGTATCTGCCAGTGCGGATGGGCCTGGGGGGAGGGACCTGGAGGCTTCACCGCCCACGGGCCCCGCCATGGCCCAGTCCCCAGCCCTGGGCCCGAGTGCTCAGCCCAGGGCCAGCCCCACCAGCAGGGTCAGGGCGGTTCCTGCTGCTGTCCCGAGGGTCGCCAGCCCCAGCCCTGACAGCTGGGGGTTGGTGTTTGATGTCCGCAGGCCAGGGGAAGGCAGAGCGGCCTCCTCTCCCACAGGCGGCTGCAGGCTTTGGAGCAGGCGTGCTGTGGTGGGGACAGGCCGGGGGCCTTTGCTGTCCCCAGGCCTTCGTGTGGGTCTGGTGCTCATGGACAGCCCCGTCTCTGCTGACAGCCTCTGATAAATGGGGATTTCCAGACATGGAAGTTGTTTCTCCCTCCTGGTGGGAGCACGCAGTGGGGCTTTGTTGTCAGAGAAGCAAGCGGGGAATGTTCCTGGCTGGATGCGGCTCCCTTGGCAGATGCCTGTGCCCCTCTCTCGGCCCCGAGGTCTGATACCTGCCTTTCCCCCAGCCAAGCTGTGCTGCCGGCTCTTGGGAAATGGGGTACAGAGGGCGGATGGGTTTACCATAGCTGGGAAGTTCCAGTCAACCTGTCAGGGATTTTTTCTTCCCGGTTCTTGAAGTAACACTTTTTTTTTTTTTTTAAGTAACTGTATTTTTTCCAAGGATACTGTGCCAAGGAAAGTGCAGTGTTTAGCTGTGATTGCTCTCTGTGTGGATTGTGTCTGTCCTCAGCTGGGCACACAGCAGCTTTCAGACGAGGAATGGGACTATTCCAGGCTGAAGTGAGCAGTGGGGATCCCAAGCCTGTTTTGTTCAAGGCAATCAGGTGAAAACGTGCGGTTAGAGCTGTCTGCTTTGCTGACCCTTTTCATTGCAGTGCTCCCCTCTAGTTCTCTGTAATACTTCTGCTGCTCTGCTCCATCAGGTTCAAATTTCTGTAAATTGATGCTATGCTTTGCAACTGTTTTTGCTTGATTCTTCACAGACTTGAAAATTCCCTGTTCAGGTCTCTCTACTTTCATCTGCCCCCTGTCCTGCAGAACCATATTTAACTGCAGGGGCTGCAGAGTCTGTGTTTCCTCCCCACGGTGAGGAAAATACGGACAGGGAAAAAAAAATAGGGATTCTGAAAAGACCCCTTTTTTTGTGCTCATTTTCACATTCAATGTACCTGTTGTGGGTTCTTAAATGATGAGAGATACTCTGAGTCTTAGCAATCCCTTGTTTGCATGGCTGTGCTCAGGAGGTGCATCAGAAACTCTGTTTGGGCATTGCTTATGCCAGACAAGGAACCGTAGCCCTTTCTGAAAAACAGCTCCTCGGTGAGTTAGTTCCTCGGCCACAACAGAAGGGTTTCTGTTTGCATCTGCCAGAGCTCGGGAGCAAACCCTGCTGACAGAAGCCCTGGGAAGAAAGGGGAGACTGGAGAGAGCAGAACAGATCCGTAGAGCTGCGCTGCTTTACCCCAGCTGGCGTCACAGCTCCTGGCTCGGTGACTCTGGGTAAGGGTGCTCTCAGGGTGCTTTCCCAGCTTTTCCAGTGCTCACCATCAGAGAGCCGACGGCACTGGGGAAAGGGCAGCCCCCCCTTCTTTGTGCACCCCAGGATCTTGTCACGCTGCATAAGCTCCTGCGCAAACAGAAGTGGCCGATAGGTGACTTCTTCAGGGAGGCTGGTGTGGGCACGAGGAAGATGCCGGGAGCAGACTTCATTCCAGTCACCAAAGGGGTCTGTAGGGAGCAGAACGGGAGTGACCTGCTGCCACTGCCGTATGTCCTTGCATGCAGAGCCAGGGTGGTTCCAGTGTAGGCAATGGTGGCGGTTCAGCAAGGGGCACTTTCTCTTGTCTTACCCTCAGAGGATGACTGCCACTGTCTGGAAAGCTGGAGGGGAAAGGGAGGGCAAGGATGCGAGAAGTGGGATGTCATCTAGAGCAGGTTGCGGGAGTGAGGGTACCTGTTGCCTCATGGTCTCCAAAGAAAGTCGCTGCTCAGCTCTGTGGCTGCCTGGATCCTGCTGCAGACACTGAACTGGCATCACATTTCCCAGTGTCGATACTCGACCTTTCCCCCACCAGTCTCGTATCTGTATTCCCATTGTGCTGCCTTCCAGCACATATCTGTGCAGCACGGCTCCCCCTGAGCCTCACTTCCCACAGGGACAGCGGTACGGAGCTGTGGGGAGGACGCTCAGGTCTACGAGGGTTTGGCAGTGCAGGTGTTAACTGGTACCCTAGCCCAAGCCAAAATGGGCCCTCTCAAAACCCAGGGGGCTGGGAAGCTTGGCATGTTAACAGCCGAGAGGTCTGCTGAAGGCAGCAAAAGCCCAGTGAAGTTGTTAATGCTCAGACCTCACCAGGTTTTCTTTGTGCTGTGCTTCCCTGCAGAAGAACAGCCAAGCTCATCCCACCTACTCTGGGGCAAGCCTTGATGTTTTTGTGACCCCACTGCCATGTTCTGCATTGGTTGCCAGACCAAAGTTCCCGTGAGAGACAAGGCTCAGGAGGACATGGTCATCTTGTTGATTTCCTTGCAACAGGGGAATTTTACAAGCAGTGGAGATCTGGCTGAAGGTCAGAACCAGTGTCTGGAGATGAGGAAAGGACAACGCAGAGAGAGCAGAAGAGGTGAGAGGAGCCCAGTGTGCTGGGAGAGCATCTCTGCATCCTCATTGCTGGGAGATGCCAGAGTGGGTCCAGGATATGGTTCCCTGAAACCATCTAGCGGCCTATAGCAGCGTGGCCGGGAGGAGACTGCTGGGGAAGAGCTGGAGAAGGCAGGGGATGTGCAATACTGCCGTCAGCCCAGTGGCGGGAGGGAGGTTATTCAGTCCTTGGGGTTGGGCTCACAATCTGCAGCCTGAGGTGTAACGTCCTGTACTGGGATTTGGTAGTTAGCACTGATCATCCAGCTGATCAAACCAGACCCTTTCTCCAGCTGTTGGTGGCAGCTGGAAAAGAGAGGTTGGGAAGACCTTGCTTTTTAAAACCTAAGCCAGAGCAGAAGCCTTGTCATGGTACCTGTGTTGTCTTTCCCTGCAGTTTTCACACCTTTGAGAGAAGCGGCATTTGGCTGCCAGTTTGTAGTACTGACTGTTTTGCAGATTAAACAGACTTTGTAAGCATGGAAGAGCACTGGGCATGGACAAGCACATGCTTCAGGCAGCTGCAGAGCAGAGCGGGGGGCAGTCTGTGGTGTTTCTGTCAGGATCAAAAGCTAAAGGATGTTTCCATTCAAGGAGCGGAGTCTGCTGGGAGCTCCAGTCTCCAAACTTCCAAAGCCCGTGTGTTAAACAGTGATCAGCTCTGATGTTTCTGCTACTCTCCAATACAGTTTCTCTGGGCTTTTTCTTTGGTTGGTTTATATCTCTGGTAGGTGTCCAAGCTCCGTTCCATCAACCCACTTGCCCGCCTTCTGCTGGGGGCCAAGCCAAAGGGATGAAGCCTTGTGCTCATGCCAAGCCTGAAGCAAAGTTAAAGCAGTGAGAAGTTCCCCCAGTCAGCCCTGAGCCAGAGTATAGGTATCTGAGCTGTGACGGGATGGAAAACAATTCATGGAAGAAGGTACGGTGTATGTGGCAGCTGGGATTAAGTGGTAGGCGCGGTTTCTTGTCTGGATCAGTACTGTCCTTGCACGTTGACTAAGCCCCAGTTCAGAGCAGAAATTCTTGTTGCTCATCATGGGTGCCAGAGTGCTGTTCCAGCTCTCTCCTCCCCAGTGTGTTAATTTAATCTCTTGTGTATATGCAGGGCCTTGATAATGCTCCTGTGTGGGCACCGTGTATGTGGAGGGCAGGTTTTCTGCATGTTTGTGACTGATCTTTCTTGTTTCTTTTAAACAGGGAAATCTTGATATGTACTCGCCAGGAACTAAAGAAATGCAAAGAACTGGTGAAGAAAGAGGTGCCAGTGAAGGAGGGAGTGTAGGTTAGTTCTGGTTTTACATTTTCTTGCCTGTGTTCTAGCCAAAAGCCTTGGCTTAAACGTTTGATGTGAGCTGAACTGGTGGGTATTTTTCATCCCTACACAGTTCTGACTTTACCAGCCATAGTCATGGACTCTGGGCCTGTACTGTAGTGATGTCAAAGCAGGTATTAAAAAAAAAAAAAAATAAAGCGTGCTTTTCCAAAATGCTGACAAGGTTGAAAACAAGCGATGGCTGTGGGCAGGTGGGAATACACAGACATGGGCAGCGTCACTCAGAATGAGGAACAGTGATGCGGGTACAGCCGTAGCGTGACAGTTTTCATGGCGTTGAGCAGCACAGCAAGGATTGTCAGGCAGCAAGGCCGGCTGCAGGGGTGTGCGAACAGCTCCTCCCGAGAGTGGAGATGGGCATGGGACAGTGCTGTTGCTGTTGGTGTGTAGCAGGTGAGAGTCGGTGGAAGCTGCTCTCAGGGCCTGTAATTAGGAGCTGTTGTCGTAGTACTCGGTGGGAAATAAGATGAGGGCGGAGGCTAAGTCATGAAAGGCCATATTAACTGTGTGTGTGACATGAGGGAGTCAGCTTCAGGGTGTTAAGGAGACTGTTAGTTGTGATTAAGGCAGCGAGTGAGATGATCCTTGTAGGAGCTTTCTGAGTGGGTGAGAATGGGGCAAGACTGCGTGTAAGGACTGAAAAGGCTGTGGCAGTGGCTGAGCCGATCAGAACTCAAGTAGGAGATGATTTGGGCAGTGTCTGGCAAAGTCAGCATCTTGTAGGTGTTGCTCAGACTGTGTCAGGCCTGACTGCTGGCGAGGAATGGAGTGAAAAAGGAATGTTGGAGCGCCAAGGCACGGGGATGGAAGTGATCACAGATTCATTTCTCAGTTTTCCATGGGCTGTCTGTGTACCCCACGTAACTCATCTTGCATTGAGAAAGAAGTACAAGGTAAAAAAAGGTAATGTGTGGCAGAGCTCGAACTTGTAGTGAGATTACCCTGCTTAGTCTTACCATTCCAGAGTATTAGAAACATTTCCTTGAAGCACTTTGCCAACACACCAAGACCTGCCCTTCTGAAATTGCTGTTTTCCCAGGAGCTGCATCTGAGCTAAGCCAGATGAGAGAGTCTTGCCTGCCGTCAGCCACTGAGACTGATGACAGCTCACCCAGCAGTTTTGGCAAGGACAGAACAAGGTAGATACGTATGTTCCTCTGTGCTGATTGTAATTTCTGGAACGTGTCTTGCATGAGTTGGTCTTCAGGTTTTGCAGGTTGTAGGTTTGGCAGGATCTATTGTGTCATTAACAGGATGGTGATAACCAAACCCGATGGGATGGGGTTGAGAATCAGAAGGGTAAATGTGAGAAAGAAACTCGTGGGTTAAGCTAAAAACTGTTAAATAATGAAAAAGAAAATAATTTTAAAAATTGTAAGGAAAAGAACAAAAACAACAGAGAGAGGAGAATGAAACCCAAGAAAAACAAGTGATGCAAATGAAAACAACTGCGCTTGGCTCCCGATGGTCAGCCAGTCCCTGAGCAGTGGCCCCCTGCCACCCTCGCCCCCAGTTTTCTTGCTGAGCATGACGTCATAGGGTATGGAATATCTCTTTGGTCAGCTGGGGTCAGCTGTCCCAGCTGTGTCCCCTCCCAGCTGTCTGTGCACCTCCACTCTACTCGCTGGCGGGGCAGTGTGAGGAGCAGAAAAGGCCTTGACGCTGTGCAAGCGCTGCTCAGCAGTGACTAAAACATGGGTGTTACCAACGCTATTTTCAGCACAAATCCAGAACATAGCCCCATACAAACTACTATGAAGAAATGTAACTATCCCAGCCAAAACTAGGACAGTAAGGCATTTTGGATTTCCTATGATTTGCAAGAGTGCTTGACCAGTTTAATGTTACGTTGAGGTACGGTAGTTATAATGTCATCAGGAGAAAGTGAAGACAAAGAAGATGAAGACGGCAAAGATACTCAAAAGCGTTATAACCTTTGACAGTAGAAATATGTCATTTACAGTTTATATGAACAGTTTTCCTTCAATGTAGTGTTCTTTTCAAAGATTTGCAGACAATGTTTTGCTATTTCCATATCAGAATTTAGTGATTTTACCATAAAACTCTCCACTAAAATGTAAAAAAAAATGACAGATGTATCCTGGAAAGAAGTGTAATTACATAGACTGGATAGTTTTACTCGTGTAGTTTACAGTTCGCCTTAAAAGGCAGGTGTGTGTTTTATCACTCATGCTGTGCGGTCATTAAAAATTAAAACCAAAGACAAAAAACGACCCCTGAAAGTTCCTCTGAAATGAGAGGTGGGTGAGACATATCCCATTTTCTGCTTGTTCCGCTCTCCTGCTCCCGTCCCCATTCCCAATGCCTCTCTCACTGGATTCGGTTTTTAGAGGGCACAGTAGTCCCAAGCGCTGGCTTTTGGAGTTAAAAGAGGATGATGATGGAGAAGCACCTTCGCTCCTTTTGCAGTGAGTCTCGCGGTGGGCTTGGGAGCTGAGTGTTTTATACTTTCTGTGAGGAGAAGTGCCTACATGTTTCTGCCTCGGTTTTGCCTCAGAAACTGATTTCCTATCTAGGACGCCTTGTGACAGGCTCAGAAATGGGCCAGAGGGCGTATGAACAGCAGCTCTTGTGGGACACTGCAGAAACATCTTCAAGGTGAAGTGTGGTCTCTTTTACTCAAAGTCCACTGGCCAAGTTTGCCAGGAAACCAGCTTCTCAACAAGATGACCTGTTGATGGGGACCATCAGTGGCAATGCTTGTAATGCCTTGGTTTCCTTGTCTCTCTTGCACGGGATGCTGCACTTGGGAGAAGACAACGTGAATCACAGGCAGGCGACCTGAGCCTCTAATGGAGCAGCACTGGAGATGCTGTGTTCCCAGGCATTTTTTTTTCCTGAGATCTCTACCTGCTAATTTCATATGCCCAGCAGCTGTAGAAAGCTTCCACCCTTCTGAATCACAAGGGTGCTTCCATAACGGAAGTCTCAAGTTAAAAAATTTCCAAAAACCTCTGAACCCTTCTGTTCTTTCTTGCATGGTCAAACTCTCTACAGAAATGAGAAGCACCACTTCGGACTGGCTTTGGTTATGATGGCAATTTTATTGTTTCGCTTGTCAATGTCAAGTTTGATGGTTAGCATTCTTTTGATAATGTTTGTCTGCGGCCTTTGATGGTAAATTGCAGGTTGTGGTGGCAAGCTCCGTCACAAGTCCTGATCGCTTCTTTCCATAAGCCACGCGCCTCAAACACCTGGCAAAGCGTGAGGCAACATTTGCTGGTGATGCTGCAAATGTTGCTTACTTTTGAGTCCTCCTCTCCAGAGTTCTCTCTGGATTTCTTTTTCTTCTTCACTTTCTTGCATTTCTTTGTCAGTTCTGGATCGCCAGGATGCTCGTTTCTGTCTTTTGCCGCTTTCTTTCGGGCACACTTTCACCCCCCCCGTCACAGGACTGTTTCCTCTTTCTGCATGGTTGTTCTTCATTTGCCTGGCAAGGGCCTGCAGACTCTGGGTGAACTGGCACTGGTGGGAGCGGACGTTGTTGAAGTGAGGATTTGCCCAGCTGCCACTCACCTACCGAACCAGGATGCGAGTCTGCTCTGTGGCCGCTCGAGCCATGCACACCTTCCCCTCCTGAGCTTCTGCCGTTATCAGGGCTGTTCCTCTCCCGTTGGGAAGAGCTGCACAGGTTCCCACAGCCATGCGGCAGCTGACAGTGAGGGCACTTCTGCGTTTCCACGAGGGAAATGCGCCTCCGCTTCGGAGGCGGGCAGTCTGGTTGGCTTCTGTTCAGCTTCTCCTCCTCCTCCTCGGTGTCAGAGCGTGCTCTCTTCCTGCCGCGGCGCTGATGGGGAGTTCCTGCAGAGTCCCGTGTTTGTCTCTTCCCTTGGATCCTGGGCCTATTTTCTCCGCCTTCTTGATTTCTCAGTGCCAGGGTGCCTCCAGAAAATGCCCTCTTCAGCACTTGATCCAGCTTTGTCATGGAAATGCCCTTTGTCTCTTGGCATTCAGCACCTGCTCCAGGGGTCAAATTGTGGTGCCTGGAGAAACAACAGTGATCTTAGTCTAGGGTTGTTCTTGCAGCCTCCTCATGGCTTCAGTCTCATCCTGTCACTTTCTGGCAGCACTTGATACGACAGGCAGAAGACTGACGCAGCGCTAGGAGCTGGAAATGAGATCGTGGTCTTCCAGCCATGCCTGTCCCTCTCAGAGCAGTAACTCCTCCTAAACCCTCCTGGACCTCCATTTGGCCTCTTTTTGCAGCTAGCCAGTCTCAGGGAGCAGACAGCTAGGAAGTTACACAAGCAACAGTTTAGTGCCAGACAAGGAGGGAGAAGGCAGGAGGTGGCGAACTGGAGAAGAGACAGAACTCAACTGGACAAACAGGCATTCTCTCCTAGGCCAGAAAGCAAAACCCACTGGAGGAGAACACCACCACCCAGATCAGTGACAGGAGAAGGAGTGTATTCTGAGCACTGTCGCACACTTGTTATTACCTGGCATAGAAGAGTAAATATGCACGCTGGCAGAGAACCGTCTTGATGTCACAACGATCCACAGAGGCATCGTTCATCTTGTACCAGTGTCCATCGCTGGCCTGCAAAGAAAGGCAACACTATCTTTAGATGACCTGCAGGGTTTTTAAAGCAAAACCACAGGCAGAACACCATTGAAGGACACGGACACCATACACCAGTGCAAATCACAGAGTTGTCTCCTACCTTCACGAAGCAGTAATAGTGTCCTGCCTGGCAGCCGGACCCTTCATGTACCAGGACGGCATACAAGGAATAGAGGAGTGGTTCTCCAGGGGCTTGAGACATGTACGCGGCAAGGTCCAAAGATTCCGGATACTGCACAACCTGAAGAGAGACCAAGACGACCCCCAAATTATCCTGAGAGTCTTGAGGAAGCAGCCTGAGAAAACCTTGCCAGCAAACCCAGGCTAGAGGCATAGAAACAGATCTTCTCAGTTCATCAAAACCAGGTGTTGCCATTTCATCACTGCAGTGGCAGAAAACTGTTGTTGGCCAAAGCAGCTCTTGACGAGCACAGGAAAGGGCTTCTCTTCACATTGGCACTTTCCTCTTCCCACAAGGGAAAGAGCAAGGCATAGCTATTGCCTTGATTTTTCTTAGAGGGCCGCACTTGATAGCCGTTGTGTGCAGACATGAACAACTTCCAAAAAAGGGTTCTCCTTTGGGAAAGGTCTCCTTCCAAGCAGACAAAGTTGCAGTGCCCTTGTGTACATACCTTGCTAATCTTTCTGCCAGAGAAAGCATCAAATCTCTTCAAGCAGACTGTCAGGACATTGGAGGAGTGATGTATTGTGAGCCTCTTGGATGCAGTGGCCAGCTGTTCACACCTTGAAACAAGCACAGACCCAACTGTTGCAGCCCATCTTCTCCCCACTCTGCCCCCCACCCGTGTAGGGCTGAGTTAAGGCTTGTTTGGCCCAGCTATCGTGCGCACAGGTTTGCATTTCAGACCCCTGAAGCCCACACGCTCTCACTGAAGGTAGCTTCGGTCTGGGGTGGCTCGCTTTGGAGAGCAGCAGTCTGCAGCCTTTACAAGACCAGACCTAGGCATGACACTGTTCAGAGAGCCGGCAGGGGCTGCTGCTGCTCCAAGGACTGAGGTCTCCTGGCCAGAGACGCAAGCATCCAAAAAGCCTTGGCAATTAAACGGGTGTTTGGCTTCTTGAGGAAGCTGCTGTTGCCAAATCCCTGCCCAGGGCTCCTCCTTGCTTTGGCTCCCCACTGCATATGGGACCTGTCTTTTCCCTTCTGGCCCGAGGGGTAGTTCAGTGGGCAACTTCCTAGCTAGGAAGGTTGACCACCTCCAGGGCAGACGATGCCAGCAATAAAATTCTCATGAAAGCTTTCCAAATATTCAGGCAGAAGAGAAAAAAATTACCCATCTTAGAAATGAATGCATTATTTTCCAAGTTCTGGATGATTCGGGTGGATTAGTTGTACGGGGAAGAAAAAAAAAGGAAAAAACCCCAAGCTGTCTCATGACTGGGTTTCTCAGGTCAGAACATAACTGGTGCTCCCAGATGTGCAATACCCTAACCCAGTATCTGCTAGGAAGGTGTCATTAGCGATAATCTTACTTGCTACATTTATAGCCATTTTCGCCATCCAGCTGCTCAGGTTTGACAAAGTCTTCCAGAGCTGCAGTGAGAGTTGAGGCTGCCTGGATGAGAAAGAAAGGAGAGCACTAAGCTCCTGGAAACTCAGAATCCCAAGAAATAGCTGCCCGTGTGGGACCAGCGTTATCCCAATAAGCAGCTACCCCTGGGCGGTACCAGAGTTGCCTGTGGTACGCGTGGTCAAAAGTAGCAAAAGCAATCGACCCCATCCGTCCAGCAATCAGACGCGTATTGAGGGAGTCCAAAGCAGGGTGGCATGACAGTGTCATCCTGGCTGCAGATACCATCCTTACTCTTTGCCCAGCTGACAGCCAGCACCCAGCGCAGGCAGACCATTTAGAGGGCTTCCAGAGAAGGAGCCCAGAAGCCCAGTTCCCTTCCCATCCAGCACCAAGCTCTGGTGTGGCAACAGCCCACAGTTTTAAGTCAAGGGAGTTAACTGGAGATAACCTCGGCCCCCTGCAGGGGCCTTGAAACCTTTTGCACCACAATTTCCAAACATCTTACCTGGATATCCAAAGCAATATCAAGGAATGCCTCATAGGTGTCGGAAACGGCTTTGCAGCTCAAGCACGTTACTGGAAGGCAAAGAGAAATGCATCTCAGGTTGGGAAGGAGGCTAACTGTGCCCATTTCAATGCCCAACACGTACTGCTTTGGAGACACTGGACACAACTGCTGCGTACTAGAAGCTGTTTACCACGACCAGAGAAAGAGCCACAGACACATCTAAGGCCAGTAATATTTGTAAAAAGTACCTCTTGATCTTAGAAAGCCCCCAAATATTTGATGGATGATGGTAGTTGCTTGAGGAGAGATGTCCAAGCTGGAAAGAAATGGTAAGGCAGAGAGTTATCTCCTCCAAGAGTTTTGCTTTGTCTGAAAACCCTGGGCATCGGGTTTCCTTGATGGGAGTACACAAAGGAGTCCAAAGGGCTCAGGAGCATGGAAGAGGTAATTTGCTTGTGCTTACTCGCTGCTTCCACTCGGACAAGCTCTCTGTATGGCATCGACAGTGTAGCGTAAGAACTCGTGGGCGTCTTCCTGCCTGCCAAGCTGCAAATGTTCTCCTATTCCTAAGCAAGAAGAAGTTAGTAGCTGTCTCCTACAAGAAGGGAAGAAAGCATGTAAAAGCAGCTGAAATGCCTTACGTGTGAGGACACTGAGGACAGCCCTAGGCTGGATGGCCCTGGCTGAAGAATGCAGGACCCCGTTGACGTGCGCTTCCATTATGCACATCATGCAGAAGCCTTGCTGGCGACCTGAAGAGGGAGGGAGGGAGGGAGGGAAGCTTCTCAGGTTAGCAAAATACCCATAGCAATGGGAACCTTAATGGAGATCTTGAAATTAGAAGATAACAGTCTCCAGTCCCCTTCTCCCAAGGTGCCAGTGTCCCAACAAGCCCGGGCCATTTTAGTGCATAGAAAACTTTCTCCAGGGGGGATGCTTAAGTGACAGCAGTTTTCTGTGCAATAAGCAAAGAGAGTTGAACTGGCAGGAACAGGGACCAAGACCCGAGGCCAGAAAGTGGTGCCTTTCTGAAGATGAACACACCTAGATAGGACAAGAGCCTTCTAGGCTTGAGTGTTCAAAGAACGCCACTCAGGGGGCTGACAAAGAAGGGCTGCTTTTCTCCTCAATCAGATTCCAGATGCTGGGAATCCTTGGGAAGAGCCCAATGGATTTACAAGGAGATGTTCGTGAAAGTACTCACATGACCGTCTGTGCTCACGCGAGAGCAGGTAGTTGGCCAGAGGGGGTGTGTACGTCAGGCACTGCAGGACGGAGTTGAGGTAGCAGGTATTGCCCAGGTTGTGGAGTCCTGCTCCAGCTCTCTGTCTTTGCTGCCAGTCCATGCAAATCTTCTCCGGGGGAAAGAGGATGCGTTGTGGCAGAGCCATGCCCTTGGCAAGGACTGCAGGGAGATGACATTTGAAAAGAGATGAGACGATGCTGTTGTATGAGAGCCTATTTTGAAAGTCGACTCCTGTAGAGGAGCACCCAGGTAAACCGGCTCTAACCTCCAACAGAGAAACATCGGGGGAAGCCTAACACTGCCATTGGCATTTCCTGGTTAAGAAACGGTTTTGGAAAAGAGTCTGCTCCCCTGCTTACTTTGCTGAAAGTCCAACAAACGCACACTCTGATTTCTGTGCCTTGGCCTGCCTTCCTTTCCTTCTAGACTCTTGAACGGGCTTATCAGGTCAAGTCTTCCCTTTTCCTGATTGTAACTTGATGAAAAGAAGCAAGTCCCTAGCCCAGAAGGTAACCCTACTGATGTCAGATGTTTCTAGGAGCAATGTCATCTTTCCAGGTCTTGTACATAGTGGCAGAGGAGTGACAAAACGCATTCTTCCTGCGTCTAATCGCAAACACCTGGGTGAGTCTGGCTGCTATCAGGAAATGCCCCGAATTTCCTCTAGGTTGTCAGCACATCCACATTGAGGGATGGGGCACCCGCCACGTCCGTTGCCTTTGGGGATTCACAAAGTCCAAGCCTGCTGGTGAAGGCGTTACTCACCGGAGTCATTCCCCATTGTGGCCATCGCTTCTCTCAGGAACAGAGGGGAAAGCTTTGGATGACAAAGGATGTCAGGACACGCTCGAGAAAGAGAAGATCAGTGCCAATCTCGTCACCTGATCACAAAGAAATAATTGTAGCTCCACAAAATGATTCAAAGAACCCCAAATGTAACCCACAGAACAGCATCTGCCGTGAAAAGTTTTTCAGTGGTACTTATAACTACTGCAGAGCTGCAGGCTGATGGCCCTGCTGTCCCTGTCACCGGACTCCAGTTGACAGCAATTGCCAAGGCCCTTTTGCAAGGCTGCATTGCATGTCACCTTCTCCAAAGAGGACCTGCTGCTTACCTGCTGCTGGCGTTAGCAGCAGAGCCCTCTGGCTCTCCAGCCCACCCTTTCCCTCTTTGTACGCAGGTGGGACCGGCTTTCAGCCGCTACTTGAACGGCTGCCTTTGCTGTGCTCCTTTTCTGTCTCCCTTCCTACTGCACCATTCAGAGTGGGCTTCTTGTCATTCTAGGCTGAGCTCAATGCCTCAGACTACACTGCCCCCCTGCTACTTAACCTATGCTAGGATATGGTAAAGAAAGAAGAGTTAGCAAATAGGAACTCTACCCGTAGCCCTGGCCAGCCTGTAAAGGTGTAACAGCTCAGCCTAGAGCTCAGAAGGTATAGACCAGCCTATACTTTTATCCCCTATTTACCTACTCTATGATCTGTCCTGAAAGTCAAATCGTAATTACCTTTGAAAGAGAATGGAAGTTGAGAAGAAGTGGGCAGTAAACGATAAATGGTCGGAAAAAAGTAGGCAAGCAAGTAGCAAAGGGAGGAGCCAAGTTATCCCGAAGGCCAGCTCAGCCCAACTGGCTTTTGCTGGCCCACTTTTCAGGATCCCAAGGCCTGGCCAGGTGAGCTCACAAGCACCAGATGGGTGCCGCATCACTGCCCCTTTGTGACACAGGGCCAGACGGGGACGTGTCCCGTCGAGGCCACACAGCTGCCACGGCCTGGGCACCTCCTGCAGCTGGCAGCCGCTGGGCTTCCCCACTCGCTGCTGGCGAAGGGCTGTTCGCCCACTGGCAGCGCTCCCACCTGTTCCCCGAGCCGCACCAGGCCAATGGATAAAAACCTGCCCAGGGCTGTAAGCGTGCCTGTTCACAGCTTTGGCTGGAACATTGCGGGTGCTGAGGGTTTCTTTTGCACTCTTCCCAGGTACAGGAACAGCATTTAACAGCAGAAGGGAGGAAGGACTAAAGGGCCCATGATGTCCAAAAGCGCATCAAACAACTGGTGCAGTGACGATGAGAGCAGAAGGAGATGAGAAGGAGATGCAGGTGACCCGTCTGGGACAATGCTTGCGAGGTAACATCTGGCACCCGAACCCAGAGGCAGCCAGAGGCAGTGGGAGGTGGAGAAGTGGGTGAGGAAGGTGCCTGGGACAGGGGAGAGCAAGGGGAGATGGGAGACAGAGATGGAGATGGAGGGAAAAAGCCAGGGCGTTGGCAGTGAGGATGCTTCTGCTGTTCAGGTGCTTGTGATGTCACTGGTGTCTGAGGAGCTGATAGGGCAGGAGCAGGCCCCTGGCTTGTGCAGCTGCTAGTGAGGTCATAAACACGAGAGTACGTGATAAGTTGTGAACAGGCCCCTGGCTTGAGCAGATGCTTGTGATTTGAGGGGAGAGCTCATTGCGGCCTACAGCTTCCTCACAAGGGGAAGAGGAGGGGCAAGCGCTGATCTCTTCTCCCTGACGACCAATGACAGAACGCGAGGGAACGGTGGGAAGATATGCAGGGGAGGTTTAGGTTGGATATTAGGAAAAGGTTCTTCACACAGAGGGGGGACAGGCTGACCCTGGAGGTAGTCACGTCGCCAAGGCTGACAATATTCAAGAAGCGTTTGGACAACGCCCTCAGAGATAGGGTGTGAGTTTTGGGGTTGTCCTATGCAGGGACAGGAGTGGGACTCGATGATCCTTGTGGGTCCCTTCCAACTCAGGACGTTCTATGATTCTGTGATTTCCCAGGTGGATAAGTAGGTGATAGAGCAGAAGGAATCCCCTGGCTTCTTCACGTGCTTGCAATCTCTCCTGTGCCTGAAGAGGTGATAGGGCAGGGGCAGGACCTGCGCTGTCCCTGGCAGCTCTGTAGCTGTCGGGGCAGGAGCATGGCGCTGGGCTGTGCAGGTGTTTGGGATGCCCCATGTACGTGAGTAGGGGCTAGGGCTGGAGCAGGCACCTGCTGTGTGCAAGTGCTTATGGTGTCCGAGGTGCCTGAGTAGGGGATGGGGCAGGAGCGGGCCCCTGGCTGGTGCAGGTGCTTGTGAGGTAGCTGTTGTCTGAGTGTGGGACTGGGAACGAAGGGACGCCTGGTTTGTAACGGTGCTTGTGTTGTCATGGTTCCCTGCCTATGGGATAGGGCAGGAGGAGGCAGTTGGCTTGTGCAGGTGCTTGTGACGTCATATGTGCTTGAGTAGGTGATAGGTTAGGAACTGGCACCTGGCTTGTGCAGCTGCTTGTGATGTCACTGGTGGCTAAGTAGCTGACTGGGTATGAACAGACAGCTGGCTGGTGCAGGTGCTTGTGATGTCAGGGGTGGCTCTGCAGCTCTTAGGGTGGGAGTGTGCGCCTGGCTTCTGCAGGTGCTTGTGATGTCACTGGTGGCTGAACAAGTAGGCACCTGGTTTGTGCTGCTGCTTATGTTGTCACTGGTGGCCAAGGAGCTGATAGGGCAGGAGAATTCACCTGGCCTGTGAAGGTCTTTGTGAGGTAAGTGGTGTTTCTCTAGGCATTGGGGCAGGAGCATGCAGGTGGCTTCCACAGGTGCTTGTGGAGGTTTCAGACCAGGAGCAGGCCGCTGCCTTAGAATGACAGCACCACAGAATACGTCAGGTTGGAAGGGACCCCTGAGGATCATCGAGTCCAACTCCCTGCTCCTCCCCGGTCTACCTAACACTAAAGCATAGGACTAAGAGCGTCGTCCAGATGCTCCTTGAACTCTGACAGGCTTGGTGCTGTGAGCACTTCCCTGGGGAGCCTGTTGCAGGGACCGAGCACCCTCTCAGTGAAGAACCTTTTCCTAACATCCAATCTGAACTTTCCCTGACGCAGCTTCATTCCGTTGCCTCGTGTCCTGTCGCTGGTCACCAGAGAGAGGAGATCAGTACCTCTCCCTCCGCTGCCCCCCCTGAGGAAGCTGTAGACTGCAATGAGGTCACCCCTCAGCCTTCTCTTCTCCAAGCTGAACACACCAAGCGACCTCAGCCACTCCTCGTAAGTCTTGCCCCCGAGACCCTTCACCATCTTGGTTGCCCTCCTCTGGACACACTCCTAGTTTGATGTCCTTCTTATACTGAGGTGCCCAATACTGCACCCAGCGCTCGAGGTGGGGCCGCACCAGGGCAGTGTAGAGTGGGACAGTCGCCTCCCTCGACCAGCTAGCAGTGCTGTGCTTGATGCACCCCAGGACACGGTTGGCCCCTTTGGCTGCCAGGGCACATGGTTGACTCCTGTTCAACTTGCCATCAACCCAAACCCCCAGATCTCTTTCGGCAGGGCTACTCGCCAGCCTCTTGTCCCCCCGTTTGTATGGATAACCAGGATTACCCCGTCCCAGGGGAGAATCCAGCACTTGCTCTTGATAAACTTCCCATGGTGGGTGATTGCCCAGCTCTCGAGTCTATCCAGATCTCTCTGGAAGGCCTCCCTAGCCTCGAGGGAGACCACAGCTCCTCCTACTTTAGGATCGTCAGCAAATTTACTTCATGTACCTTCAGCTCCTGTGTCTGGATCATTCCTAAAAACATGAAAGAGCACTGGCCCTAAAATGGAGCCCTGGGGAACCCCACTGGTGACTGTCCACCAGCCTGATGTAAGCCCATTTACTATAACGCTTTGAGCCCCTTATGGTCCCCAAAGCCTCATCTTGAGGGCCCAAATCCTCCTTTTTGGGGTCCAAACCTCTCTTTTCTTACCCATAGCCTTTCTTCAGGGCTCACAGTTTAATTTTGAGGGTCTAAAGCCTCATTTTTTACTGCGTCCAGCTCTGGAGTCCTCAGCCCAGGAAGGACATGGACCTGTTGGAGCGGGTCCAGAGGAGGCCCCAAAACTGATCAGAGAGCGGAACACCTCTGCTATGAGGAAAAGCTGAAAGAGCTGGGATCGTTCAGCCTGGCAAAGAGAAGGCTGTGGGGAGACCTTATAGCAGCCTTTCAATACTTAAGGGGGGGCCTGCAAGTAAGATGGGGATGGTCTTTTTAGAAAGGTCTGCTGCGAGAGGACAAGGGGGAATGGTTTTAAACTAAAGGAGGGTAGATTTAGACTAAACACAAGAAAAAAATTTTTCACTATGAGGGTGGTGAAACACTGGAACGGGTTGCCCAGAGAGGTGGGAGATGCCCCATCCTTGGAAACGTTCAAGGCCAGGCTGGATGGGGCTCTGAGCAACCTCATCTAGTTGAAGATGTCCCTGCCCATTGCAGGGGGGATGGACTAGATGACCTTTAAAGGTCCCTTCCATCCCAAAGCATTCTATGCTTCTATGATATTTAGGGCAGAAAGCCTCATTTTTAGGGCAGAAAGCCTCATTTCTGTGGTCCAGAGGCTCAGTTTTAGTTTGCGAAGTCTCCTTTTTGGAGTCCAAAGACACATTTTTGCTTTCCAAAGCCTCATTTTCAGGCTCCAAAGTGGCATTTTTAGGATCCAGCCCATCATTTTTTGCTCTGACTGAGCAGACTTGTCTGCAGCAATGGCCGTCTGTGAGAACAAGGGTGCCGATGGGCACTGGCCATGCCTCGTTGCACACTGCTGGTGTGTGCCTTGCAGCTTCCAGCTCGCTGCGCCTATTCCCGTGGCACGCTTGTTGGAAACCTCCTGTATTAGCAGAGCATTCAAAATGTCCCGATGCTGTTACTCCTTGGCTTTTTGTTCTCTTTTTGGGGAGGCATGTGAAGAAAAGAGAAAAAGAGTTGAGGAATAGCTAAAACACATGCCTCAGGTTTTATGAGAACACCAAAACAAATGACCTGACCCATCATCTGCTGTGCCCGAATTGTTGTCATTTTAAGGTCAGGATCTTTTAAAGATGCCTAGAAGGGCCTCAACTGATTAAGGAAGGAAAAAGGAAAGAATCTTTGATCTCATGGGATCAGGGACGTAGCGAGTGTTTTTGGACACAAGGCCTCTTGTGCCACTGACAGTCATTCTGGCTGAGCCGGCGTTGTCACTTTTGGCAAGGCAGCATTTGTGGGTCAGTGACAAGACGATCGTGGAGGTGGTGGCTGAGATTCTGTGATGGGAATTCTTTTGTTCTGGAATTGAAGCCCAAATTGCCCTTTAGAAGTCTTAGACTACTGAATCTGGAAGTATACAGGGTTTTCTTCCAAAAAACGGAGAGAATTCAGTTAGAGGGAGAGCCTGTTTGGCAGTTTTAGGAGTTTGGGGACAGAGGCCAGTTGGGGGCTGGGGCCCTTGGGGCTGGGAGCTGTTTCTGCCCCGTGGCCTTGGCCTGGCACTGCCAGCTGGGAAGGGGCTTTCCAAAATCCTGCTGGAAGGAGCCAGATGTGGGACCTGTGGCCGAGCTGGGGGACAGGGAGCACCCCTGAACCAGCCTCAGGACCTGTGGCAAACCAGCCTTCAGATCAGCTCTTCCCAGCAGGACACTGCCCAGGAGTAACTGTGAGCGTTGCTGTCCTCCTTCAGGAAGCATGGCCCGCACCAAGCACAGCCAGAGCTGCGCCTGTGCCAGGAGAAGCCTTCGAGCAGAGCCGGGGCTGATGGTGACAGCTCCCAGCAGCTGTCCAGGTCAGAGAGATGCAGGTAAGATGGCAGAGAGGGGACACCGACTGATGGTCACTTCTCTTGCAGGAACAGGGTTTAACAGCAGGAGGGAGGCAGGGCCCATGATGTCAAAAAGCGCATCAGACCGCTTCCAAGATAACATCTACCACAAAAACAGAGCCAGACAGAGGCAGTGGGAGGTGGTGGAGTGGGTGAGGAAGGTGCGTGGGAGAGGGGAGAGCAGGGGGAGATGGGAGACAGAGATGGAGATGGAGGGGAAAAAGCTGGGGCGCTGGCAGTGAGGATGCTTCTGCTGTGGAGGTACTTCTGATGTCACTGGTGTCTGAGGAGCTGATAGGGCAGGAGCAGGCCCCTGGCTTGAGCAGGTGCTTGTGATGTCACTGGTGCCTGAGGAGCTGATAGGGCAGGAGCGGGCAGGTGTGAGCAGCCATAAAGGTGACTGCTTAGAAGGGGAAATGCCTGAGCAACAGAACGTTCCTGCGAGCCCAGGAGCTGTGAGCCTGGCGATCAGAAGCATCCCTGAAATGTGCAGCTGGCCGCTTTGCAGCACAGCTAGGGACCGAGAATCCAGGCACCTCCAGATCATCTCGGAAGTGAGACTCTGT
This sequence comes from Platalea leucorodia, assembly GCF_965183815.1. Classification (NCBI taxonomy): domain Eukaryota; kingdom Metazoa; phylum Chordata; class Aves; order Pelecaniformes; family Threskiornithidae; genus Platalea; species Platalea leucorodia. The sequence goes on from NW_028121403.1 coordinate 239,203, forward strand.
CTATCACATTATTGTTCCCCCTTTTGGAGTCGGTTAGGTTTATCCACCCACCTCTGGGATGGCTGGGTCCTCTCTGGGATCGGTTTTTCCTCCCCTATGGGATGATGCTTTGGCCCTTTCTGAAATCTAATTCACTTTATACCAGTATTATATCTCCATATAAGTAATCCATCATCAGTATATCTGCTGCTATTTGGAGAATAAATTCCCTCCCTAGTGACAACTTTTTAATAACCTGGTTGTTGCTGTTCTATTGCTTATTCCTAAAGGATTGGTTGTTGCTATACGACTGCTTGCTGCTTTTACTGACTGCTGCCATCCTATTGATTGATGCTGTGCCACTGATTGCTGATAGAAATGGGAAGCAGGTCCATGCCCTGGAGCTCCCCAGGACTCCTCCCAGGCATCTGCCCCAGTGTTTTGTCCTGCTGTGGAGGGAGCTGAAGTCCTGGGTAGCAGCCCCAGCCTGCACCAGGGGAGATACCTGAAGAGTTTGGTGCATGTCGGAGGCACTCTGGAACTTCTCGCAGGGATTTCCTGGAGTCTTTTGGTTTCCTCTGGAGACAAGTGAATTCCCAGGTAGCAGCCCCAGAATCTTCTAAGGTAGCTACCCAAAGAGCATTGTGCATGCTGGGGACAGGTCTATTCCTGTTTTTGCTTCAGGACTTTTCCCGTACATCTAACAGAGTGTTTTCATTTTCTTTACAGACAGCTAAAGTCCCAGGTAGCTGCACCACAACTTTCCTAGTTAGTGGCAGAGTTTTCTTTGTCTTGGAGGCAGGCCATCCCCGATAGCTCCTCAGGAATCCTCGGAGGAATCTCCAGAATGTTTTGGCCTCCCCTGGAGACAGCTGAATTTAGCAGGTAGCCGTCCCAGACTTTTCCAAGGTAGCTACCCAAGGTGTTTTGTGTATGCTGGAGGCAGGTCCATGCTCGGTAAACCTCTGGGAGTCCTCCAAGGCAGCATGGGAGTGTTTTGCCTTTCCCTGGAGCCAGCTGAAGTCCTGGATAGAAGACACATATGACGCCTGTATGGTTACCTGAAAGGTTTTGTTCATGTTGGGGGCAGGTCCATGGCTGGTAGCTCCCTGGGAATTCTCCCAGTCATCTCTAGGACTGTGTCGGCCTCCCTGGGGACAGCTGAATTTTGCAGGTAGCAGACCCAGATGCTGCAAGGTTGTTAGCTGAGGAGTTTTCTTGAACTTGAAGGCAGGTCCATGCCCGGTAGCTTCCCAGGGACTCCCAAGCAGCTCTGCAATGTTTTGGCCTCCCCTGGAGATGGCAGAATTCTGAAGGTAGCAGCCTCAGACTCTCCCACGGAAGCTACGCAAAGAGTTTTGCCTCTGTTGGAGGCAGTTCCATGCCCTGTAGCTCTCTGAGACTCCTCCCAGGCAGCTTTGGAGTGTTTGGACTTTGCCTGGAGACAGCTGAAGTTCTCAGTAACAGCCGCAGCCTCGCCCTAGGTAGTTCCCTGAAGAGTTTTCTTCATGTGTGAGGCAGGTTTATTCCCAGAAGGTCCACGAGACTCCTTCCAGGCATCTCCAGTGTCCAGTGTTTTGGCTTCGTCTGGAGACAGGTGAATTCCCAGCAGCAGCCCCAGGCTCTTTGAAGGTAGCTATGCAAAGAGCATTGTGTATGTTGGGGGAAGGTCTGTGCTCAGTAGCTGTGCGGGAATTCTCCCAGGCACGTTCAGGATTGTCTTGGCCTCCTCTGGGGAAAGCTGAAGTCCCAGGCAGCAGCCCCAGACTCCTGCACGGTAGCTACCCGAAGCGTTTTGTCCATGTTGGAGGCAGGTGCAAGCCCGGTAGCTCCCTGGGACTCCTCCCAGGCAGCTGCAGAATTTGTTGGTCTTCCCTGGAGAGTGCTGAATTTCACAGGTAGCAGCCCCAGATTCCTCCCAGGAATCCACTCACGGAGTGTTTTCACTGTTGAGGGATGGTCCATGCCCTGTAGCTTTCTGGGAGTCCTCCCAGGCAGCTTTGGAGTTTTTTGGCCTTCCCTGGATATAGTTGAAGTCTCGGGTAGGAGCCCCAGAGTCCTCCTAGTTACTTACTCCAAGAGCTTTCTTCATATTGAAGGCAGGTCAGTGCCCAATATCTCTCTGGAACTCCTCCCAGGCATCTCCAAGAGTGTTTTGGCTTCATCTGGAGACAGCTGAAGTCATGGGTAGTAGCCCCAAACTCCTCCTAGGCTGCTAATTTATTTGTTTGTCCATGTTGGAGGCAGGTCCATGCCTGGCAGCTCCCCAGGATTTCTCCTAGGCATCACCAAGAGTGTGTTCACTTCCTCTGGAAATGGCTGAAGTCTTGGGTAGTAGCCCAGTAATCCTCCTAGGTATTTTGTTGAATAGTCTTGTTCATGGTGAAGGCAGGTCCATGTCTGGTAGCTCCCTGTGACTCTACCCAGGTATCTCCAGGATTGTGTAGGCCTGTGCTGGAGAAAGCTGAATTCCCAGGTAGCAGCCCCAGACTCTTCTGCAAGTAGCTACCCAGAGAGCATTGTGTGTGCTGGGGGAAGGTCCATGCCCCGCAGATCCTTTGAACTCCTCTCAGGCAGCTCCGGAATGTTTTGGCCTCCCCTGCAGACCGGGGAGTTTCACAGGGAGCAGCCCCAGAGTCCTCCAGGGAATCCACTCGAGGAGTTATATCAATGTTGGAGGCAAGTCCATGCTCTGTACCTTGCTGGGACTCCTCTGAGGCAGCCTGGGAGTGTTTTTTCCTTCCCTGGAGATGGCTGAATTTTCTGGGTAGCAGCCACAGACTCCTCCTCGGTAGTTACCTGAAAAGTTTTCTTCATGTAGGACTCAGGTGCATGCCTGGTAGCTCCCCGGGACTCCTCCCAGGCATCTGCACAAGTGTTTTGGCCTCCCCTGGGGATGGATGAATTCTCCGGCAGGAGCCCGAGACTCTTCAAAAGTAGCTATGCTACTGAGCATTGTGTATGTTGGAGGCCGGTCATGCTCTGTAGCCCCCCGGGACCTCTCCCAGGCAGCTCCAGAATGTTTTGGCCTTTTCAGGAGATGGATGAATTCATTGGTGAGCAGCCCCAGACTCTTCCAAGGTTGCTAGCACAGGCGTTTTGTTGATATTGGAGGCATGTCCATGCTTTGTACCTTGCTGGGACACCTCTCAGGCAGCTTGGGAGTGTTTTGGCCTTCCCTGGACACAGCTGAAGTCTCAGGTAGCAGCCCCAGAGTCCTCTCTAGTTACCTGAAGAGCTTTCTTCATATTGAAGGCAGGTCCATGCCCTGCAGCTCCCCAGGACTCCTCTCTGGCATCTCCAGGAGCACTTTGGTTTCTTCTGGAGGCTGGGGAATTCCCTGGTAGCAGCCCCAGACTATTCTAAGGTAGCTACCTGAACAGCAATGTGTATGTTGGGGGAAGGTCCATGCCCAGTAGCTTCCCAGGACTCCTCCCAGGCATCTCCTGGATGGTGGTGGACTTGGTAGTGCTAGGTTAACAGTTGGACTTGATGATCTTAAAGGTCTTTTCCAGCCTAAACGATTCTATGATTCTCCAGGGGTGTCTTGGCCTCCTCTGGAGAAGGAGGAATTCCCAGGTAGCAACCCCAGACTCCTCCAAGAAAGCTCCCTGATGCATTTTGTCAACATTGGAGGCAGGTCCATGCCTGGTAGCTGCCCGATACTCCTCCCAGGCATCTCAGGAGCATTTTGGTTTCCTCTGCAGACAGATCAAGTCCCAGGCAGTAGCCCCAGACTTTTCTAGAGTAGCTACCCGAAGAGCATTGTGTATGTTGGGGGCAGGTCCATGCCTGGTAGCTCTTCTGGACCTCTCGCAGGCAGCTCTGCAATGTTTTGGCCTCCCCTAGAGACCACGGAATGTCACAGGGAGCAGCCCCAGTGTCCTCCAGGGAATCCACCCGAGGAGTTATATCAATGTTGGAGGCAGGTCCATGCTCTGTACCTTGCAGATACAGGAGCAGGGATTTGGACTCGGTGATCCTTATGGGTCTCTTCCATCTCAAGGTTTTTCTGTGGTTGTATGATGTGCAGACAGGTAGGATGCTGAAGAGATTTTAATTGCATCTAAAATCAGTAACTCATGGATGCAGCCGCACCTACTACCTTCAATATCTGATGCAGTTTGGAGCATCACCTCTGGTTAAAGTTCTCTAATCCTTGCCCTTATAACACCCTCTAATTTGTCACTTTGAACACTAATAAACGTGGCTGAGGAGGGTGACCTTTTTCCAGGGGTTCAGTGACTTTTCCTCAGGTTTCAGCACACAGTTTGGGAGACAAGCCAGAGCTGCTTTACTCCTTTTAGACGCTCATCAGACATGACCTGAGGTTTGTGAGCGTTCCCACACTGCTGCCCAGCTGCACAGAGGCTTTTCTCCATGGCACTGACATAGCACTGGACCTCGTCTGGTGTGGAAGTCTTGGTCTCATGCCCTTGCCACTGACAAGTGCAGATCATCTTGTGTACTCAGTAGCCCTTGCTTTATGATTCTGTGATTTTTCTGAGGAAGGTTTCTTAGCTCTGCTGCAGGAGATGGGTGCAATTTGAATCAAGTAAATGTGTTTCAGATGCGCTGTTTCTTCAAGGGCACTTCTGGCAGGGGTAGAAGGAGAACATGGTTATCCTGACCCAGTAGATTCTGTGTTCCCTCTTGTGGTTTCCCCTCTGAAGAGGATCAGGTGATGAAGAAAGAGACGTGTTTTCATCATAGATGGCTAGCAGTTAGGCTGTCAGTGTCTTTCTATTGCATTTGCCTTGTCACCACTGACTCAACCAGGAACCGTTTGTTCTTCTTCATGTGGAGACCTAGTGGTCTGACACCTTCTGAGGGGCATGCCATTTTAGGAGTCCTTCCCAAGGAGGGCAGCAGGGGTTGCAGAGCAGATGACATCAGAGGGCCAATGGAGACAACCGATGTCCATTTTCTGTTGGGGTGTAGTTTTCCCTTGTTTACATCATGGAAGTCCCCATGTTGCTGCACATTCTTTGGATCACGTTTACCCTACTGCATCATCAGGTGTAGGCATGACTTTTAAAGCTCAGCCAACCCCAACACGTGTCATTCCTCATGCTTTTGCTTTCCATAGCTGCACTCAGAAGAGCTTGGAGAGCGTGGAATAGAGGTGGATGCCAGACAGATGCACCTCCTAACAGACCCCCACTTTACTCTCCACCCTGGCAGAGCCAGGAGGAGCCCTGGCCAGCAAGCAGAAGGAGAGGTATGAGGCAAAGCCAGGCTCAAAAGCCCTGTTGCAAGGCATTGCATGTGCAAAATCACTTTCTGATGCAAAACCAGGGTAGACGCACATAGGAACTGCTCCACAGGCTGCTGTGACATTAACTGTGAAATTAGCAAGGGTGCTTCTTTTTAGGCATGGCTTGTGCCTCTTTCAGCTCAAAATGACCATGTTTAGCAATGCTGTGCCCTATCGAAGTAGAATGCAGCCGGAGAGGAGTTAGGAAGGGGGATGTGAGCAGCAAACCCCAGGTATCTTTCATGGAAGCAGTCCTGCTCTGGTCACCCTGTGTGGTTAGATGTCTGATCAAGAGGACAAACCTGGCAGCATTTTCCTTCTGTAGCTGGTGCGGTCGCAAGTCAAGCAGTTAACCTGGCCGTTTTCATCATTACCTGCCTCTGCAGTTGTATCTGCACCTGCAGTGGCATTTACCTCTGCCATGTAATCTTAATCTGTAATGGCATCTGCAGCTGAAATGGTGTCTCAAATGGTATCTACATCTACAATGGTAGCTGCAATGGTATCTGCATCTGCAGTGGCATCTGCATCTGCCTACAAGTTACAAGTTACTAAATCTTGCAATATAACCTGCACTGCATCTTGGCTTCTTTTTATTTATTTATTTTTCATATTTTATTTGGCCTTTTTGGAAGAAAGCAAAAGTGGACGCGGTTATTTTGGATTAAGAGAGAAGGTGCCATTTTCACCAGAACTTCAGATTGCCAAAGTTGGGCTTTTTTTCTTTTTACTTTTGATTTTTGCAATCAGATGCCCCTGTATGCTCTGGCTGCTCCATTTCCCAGCCCCTGGGGCAGCGGGAGCATGCTGACCAATAGCACTGGCTGCCCCTGCTTTTACTGTTTTCTGCGTTGCCTGGCTCACGCCCGTCCCCCGCTGCTGAGGAAGCAGCGTCTCTGCAAAGAGCAAGGGCAGAGCGTGTTCTGCAGCGGGGTCTGGAGATACAGACGCTGCGGTTGTTGGTGGCTCCTTACCCGCTTCTGCATTAGGGTCGGGACAACTCTAGTCGGGTCCGTGTTGGAGCCGTTTGAGTGTCGGAGGCAATGAATGGATTTCTTTGGTCCCTCCCCAACAAAGGCAGTGTGGGCTGGGAGTAAGAGTGTCGCAGTGGCCAGGAGGGTGTTTTCTTCCTCACAGAGACGAGCGTGCCTCCTGTACGAGCAGGACCCAACCTGCGAATCCCCAGCAGAAGGTTTCTTGAGCAGCGCTGTGCCCCCTTCCCCCAGCGCTGAGCTCCTCAGCCCCTGGGGAGGCAGGAGGAGGGCAGGGACTGTGAGAGCCGGAGGCAGAGGCCAGGAGAGGGGATGGGGGAGCGGGGTGGAAGGTGACATTGCTGGGGTGCGGTGAGGTCACTTGCGTGGGAGGAAGCTGATTGGTCAGGAGCAGCAGGTGGCAGTGAGGTGCTCAGTGCCTGCCAGTGACAGCGCAGAGAGGAGGGAGCTGGGGGGCAGAGGAGAGGCCGGTTGGGGGGCAGGCAAGGGGCCAGCAGCGAGGGGAGGGCTGGGGCGGGAGCTGCTGAGGTCACTTCTGCCAGAGATGCTGATAGGGTAGGAGCAGGCCCATGGCTTGGAAGTTGCTTGTGAGGTTACTTCTGTCCCTGCAGGTGATAGGCCAGCAGCAATCTTGTGGCTGGGTGGGTGTTTGTGAGGTCCCTTCAGCTGGAGCTGCTGCTAGGCCGGCAGCAGGCTGGAGGAGCATTGCCGGGTCTCTCCTCTCCACTGTGGCCCATGGTGTCTTCTCCTGCCCCCTACCAGGACGAAGAGCCTGGCTGAAGGTCCTGGCGGGCTGTGATGAGCCCTGGAGCCCTCTCCTGCCCGGGCTGAGCCGCCCCGTGCCCTCGGCCTCTCCCTGGGTGGGGAGTGCTCCCGCGTCCTGGCTCCAGCTGGTGGATGTCTGTCCTGTATCGGGATGGGGGGAACGTGTGGGTGTGGAGGGAGGAAGCCCCGTATGTGGCACGGTGTTACATATGTGGTCTGAGCAGTGCTGAGCAGGGGATAATGCCCCGGTGTGCTGTGTGTGTATCTGTAATGGTGTCGCTGTCTGCATCGGCCTGTGGAATGCTGTCGATATCTGCAACGGGATCAGTATCTGCAATGGCCTCTGCATCTGCAATGGTATTTGAATCTACCATGGCATCTACAAAGTTATCTGCATCTGGAATGCTGTGTGTGCAACCTTACCATTGTCTGCAACTCTCCAGTGCAGATGGCGTTGCAGGTGCAGATACCATTGCAGATAGCGTTGCAGCTGCAGATACGATCGAAGGTTCGGATGCCATTGCAGATAACATTGCAGATGCAGGTAGTATTTCAGAGGCGGGTGTCACTGCAGGAATCACTGCAGATGCAGGGACAACTGCAGGTGCTGTTGCAGATGCCAGAAGAGATGCAGATTCCATTGAAGTTACAATGGCAGATGCAGATACCATTTCAGATGCAATTGCAGGTGTCGGTATTGGTGTCTCTATGTTAGTATCGGTATCTGTAATGGTAACTGTAGGAGTACCTGCATGTGTAATAGTACCTGTATCTGAATCTACAGTTGTGTTTGTCTCAATGTCTACAATTGTATTTGTCTCAATAGCTTAACTTGGAATGGTAACTCTGTCCCTTGGAGAATGGACTCTCATTGCATTTGTACTTCTATGTGCAATTGTATCTGTACTTGTAATTGCATCTGCAGTGGTATTCATGTAATGGTGCCCGGGAGTGCACTTCTGTACTGTTTCATTATATCTTTATCTGCCATTGTATCTGGAACTTTATGGACTTTGTGCCTGTATCTGCAATTGTATCTGAAATTCCATGGGCATCTGTATCTGTAATTATACTGCTTTATGCAGTGGTATGGATGATGGTGCTGGTACCTGTGGTGGTGATGGTGCCAGTAGTATCTGTGCCCATACTGGTATCTCTGTCTGTGCCTGTAACTGCCTGTAAGTGTACCTGCATAGGGAATGGTACCTGTGCCTGCACATGGACTCGCAATGGTTTCTGTAGGTGTCTGTGTATTTGGTTTCTGTATGCGCGTGAGTCATTCTCTCGCTAGCTGCAATAGCATCAGCACGGCTATCTCTAATGGTCTCTGTACCGCTGACGGTCTGGGTATGGGTGTGACTGTCTGTAATGGTATCGCGGTCTCTGTACTGGTATCGGGAGCTGTAAGAGTAGTGGTAGAGGCATCTGCAATGGTATTGGTACCTGCCTGGGTAAGTGCAATGCTGTCGATATCTGCAATGGGATCAGTATCTGCAGTGGCATCAGCAATGGTTTCTTCAATGCCAGTGGCACCTGCACCTGAAGCGTTATTTGCCAATGGCATCTGCAGGGTTATCAGCAGCGGTACGTGCATCTGAAATGGTGCCTGCCCTGGTGTTGGAACCTGCAGTGCCACCTGCAGTGGTATGTTCAGTGGCACCTTCTCTCTGTTTGTCGGTATGTGTAGTGGTAGCTGTATGTGTAATGCTGTCTGTAAGTGTAATTGTATCCGTACCTCCAGCTGTCTCTGGATCAGCAATTGTGTCTGTGTGTGTTGCGGAGTCTGGAGCTGGAGTTCCGTCTCTGCTTGTACCTCTGTGGGTATTTGTGTCCGTCTCTGTAACTGCACCCGTGTCCGTCGTTGTCTTTGTATCCATGTCAGCATCCTCATCCACCTCCCTGTCGGTGACTGTCTGTGTAGTTATCTGTATATTTCTCTGTACCTCTGCCTGTAACAGTACATCTGTGTGTAACGGCAGCTGCAGTTGTATCAGTGCCTTTATGTGTAAGGGTTCCTTTGTCTGCCGTGGTACCTCAGTCAGTAGTGGCGTCACTTGCTGTAGCTGCTCTTGTTGGTGTAACTGAATGTGCACTTGCGTGTGAGACTGTCCTTGTATCGTCAGTTGTGTGTGTAATTGTACCTTTATCTGGAATGGTGTCTGTTCTGTGCCTGTATTTGCAATTGTATCGGCAATTCAGTGTGAATCTGTGTCTGTAATTCTGTCAGTCGCTGTGATGGTACTGGTACCTGCATTTCTAATGGTGCCAGCATGCGTGTCTCCAATTGCGTCTGTAGCTGTACCTGTCCTTCGGCCCGTTACTGTATCTGCAATGATACTGCATCTGCAATGGTGCCTGCAATTCTTCAGTGCCACCTGGAATGCAGTATTTGGATCAGCAATGGTATCTGCATCTGCAACAGCATCTGCAATGGTGTCTGCATGTGGAATGGCATTTCTGTCTGAATTTTTGCATGCATCCGCAATGGCATCTGTGGTCATATCTGCGCCTGCCGTAGCATCTGCAATGGTGTCTTCGATGGTATCCTCACACAATGAGGTGTTCTTCTGCCACTCTAGCTGCATCTGCAACACCGTCTGCAATGGCATGTGCCTCTGCAATGCCATTTGCATTGCTGTCTCCATCTGTGATGTTCTGAGGAATGCATTGTGCCTCAGCAATGCCATCTGCAAGGGTGCCTGCAATGCTAATTCATTCTGCAATGCCATCTGCAATGGCATCTGCACCTGCTGTGGTATCTGCGTCTGTAATGGAATGTGCAACGGCATACACATTGCTAAGAGCTTCTGGAACTGCTCCTACAATGGTATCTGCATCTGCAATGGCATCTGCATTGGTATCTGCATCTGGAGTGGTCTCTGCAATGGCATTTGCTGTGGTATCTTCAATGGCGCCTTCAATGCTATCGGAGCATGGACTGAAACTGCAATGGCATCTGCGTGGTATCTGCATCTGCAATGGCATTTGCCACTATTTCTGCATTTGCACGGGTATCTGCATCTGCAATGGCACCTGCAGTGACATCTGCTTCTGCAATGGTGTCTGCCACTGCAGTGGTATCTCCAATGGTATCTGCGCTGGCACCTGTACCTGCAATGGCATCAGCACCTTCAAATGCTTCATTTGCAATGGCACCTGCAATGGCCTCAGCATCTTCAGTGGCGTCTCCATCTGCAGTACCATCTAAAATCTCATCTGCATCTGCAGTGTGATCTGGAATGGTCTCTGCAATGGTGTCTGCATCTGCCATGGGATCTCCATCTGCAGTCACATCTGCAATGGTGTGTGCATCTGCTATGGCATCTGCAATGGAGTCTGTAATGGGATCTCCAATATTTTGTGCCGGTAACTCTCATTGTATCTGCATATTTAATGGGTGTCTGTAATGCTATCGGTATCTGAGATGGTATTTGTGATGCTCTTAATAGCTGTATTTCTGATGGGACCAGCATCTGTCTCTCGTATGCTGGCTGTACCCGTAATTGTACCTGTAACTGTATCTGTCTTGGCAATGGTATCTGCATCTGCACGTGTACTTGTAATGGCTTCTGTGAGTGGACATGTATCAGTATCTGCAGAGGTGTCTCCCTCTGCAATGCTATTTGCATCTGTGTTGGCACCTGCAATTGTCTCTGCGTCTGCAGTGGTATCTGCGTCGCCAGCGGTGTCTCCACCTGCTGTGGAATCTGCACTGATATCTGCATCTGCCGTGCTCTCTGCATCAGGATCTGCAATGGTATCTCCATCTGCAGGTGCCTCTTTAATTTTAACTGCATCTGCAGCTGGTATGGTGCTCTGCTTTGGATTTGCTCCTACACCAGTGTTGATATCACAGGGGTGTTTTGCTTATCGCTGAACAGTTCTTACTTAGATAGCATGGAGGCCTTTTCTGCTTCTCGCAGTGTCCTACCAGTGAGCAGGCTGGGGGGGCATGAGAAGTTGGGAGGGGACACAGCTGGGACTGCTGACCCCAGCTGACCAAACTGGAGACCCAAGCCCCAGCTCTATCAGTTACCCCTACAGTCGGCTCCAGCTGAGCGTGAAGGAAAGGCATCCCTTCAAAGAAGATGGTGCAAATGACCAAGTCAAGTGGACCCCTGCTGAGGGGCGTATGCAGTATCTGAGGGAATTAGCTGGGAAGACAAACATCATAGCCCCAAACATACCACCCCCTGCCTTACTCCTTCTTTCCCCAGCTTTATTGCTGAGCACGATGTCATCTGGTACGGAATATCCCTGTGGTCTGTTGGGGTCAGCTGTCCTGGCTATGTCCCCTCGCAGCTTCTTGCCCACCCCCAGCCTACTCACGGGTGGGTCAGAGCGAGGAACAGAGGAGCCCTTGACGCTGTGCAAGCACTGTTCAGCAAGAGCTGAAACATCCGTGTTTTATCAGGACTGTTTTGGTCACAGATCCAAAACACAGCCCCATCTGGGCTGCCATGAAGAAGACTGAGTCCATCCCAGCCCAAACCAGTGCAGTGAGGCATGTGCTACTCCTACCATGAGAGCAACACAAAGCAGAGAGTGTTCAGTAACACGGGAGGGGCCGTTTTATCCCACAGGCCTTCAATGCCATCTCTTGAAAACAGCCCGACTGCAGCCAACCCCAAACCCCCGCCTGCCCGGACAGGCTCCCAGTAGCAGAGACGTGTTGGTGCAGGGGGCAGATGCAATTTTTGGCAAAGGACTTGGGAGAAAGGGGGTGCCTGTTTCTCAGGACAAGAGGGAAGATCTCTCACCTCTCTCCCCTGTTGTACCATCTCCCTGCTCATGTCATAATGGCCCTTCACATGATGTGGGCTGATATCACAGGGGGATGCGCTGCATGAGAGGGAGGTCTGCCCGGTGCCACGGCAGTACCGGCACTTGCCAGCGAGGCCTGGGTGCTGCTGGGCACTGCTCAGGGGCTCCCCACCACTGCCCTTCAGAGCTGCTCCACAGCTGGGAGCAGGGTCGGGAGGCAGCAGGGATGCGCTGGGGGACCCTCGCTGACAGACAGGAGAGGAGCAGGTCAGAGAGGAGTTTTGGGTGAGGAGACGGGAAGAGCGTCCCTTTTCCTGAGCTGAGGGCAAGCAGCAAGCGCAAGGGAGGGCTGCTGCACCGTGGCCGTCAGCTTGAAGCTGAGCTGCTTGTTCCCCACACTCCTGCAGCTCTGCAGCAAGGGTGAGGGTTTGGGGAGCTCCTTCCTGAGGGGTCGCCTCAGGGCTGTCAGCTGTCAAAAGCTGGAATTGCTGGGCTGTGGGGGTGGCTGGAGCGGGCTGGGGGCTGCCACGAGAGCCCTGCCTGAGGATCCCACTGGGCTTGGGACACAATGTGGCTGCCAGGAGTGCAGGTCCTGGTACTGGGGCTGCCCTGAGTATCAAAGCTCCTTTGGGCATGGCTCAGTCCCCTCAAAAGTGGGGCCATTGAGGGCCAGCTTTCTCTGCGAGCTGGCAGTCTGAAAGTGTGGCACAGCCCAGCTCCACAGCCATGGCAGTGTTTTTCTGGGCTCTTTGTGTACACCAGCATCTGTCATCGCCTGGGCAAGGAGCTTGCTGAGAGTCTGTGAGCTGGCCAGCCCAGGGCCTGAGACCTCTTTCCCTTGCTTTGCAGAGATCATGGCTATCTGGGGAGCTGTGTCTGATGGCATCCTGGGACAGCTGAAGCTGGACAAGAGAGGCTGGTGTCCTGGTCCCTCTCGCCCTGCAGGGGTTCAGTCCTCCTGAGATCCTGGGCCCTGAGGAACGATCCCTCCCCAAGCATCATAGCAGCACACCAAGAGCACCCCATGTGCCCAGAGCAGCTTCTTGGCCAACCGGGAGAGAAACCAAGTCCAGCTCCAGCCTGAGAAAGCATGCAGCACGCCCTAGGGCTTCACTCTTCCCAGTGGTCAGAGTGGAGAGACCAAGCAGAGAGAAAGGGGATGACGCTTGACCCGCTTAGTGGATGAGGGGAAGGCTGTGGATGTTGTCTACTTGGACGTTAGTAAGGCCTTTGACACTGTCTCCCACAGCATTCTCCTGGAGAAGCTGGCTGCTCACGGCTTGGATGGGTGCACTCTGCGCTGGGTTAAAAACTGGCTGGACGGCCGAGCCCAGAGAGTGGTGGTGAATGGAGTCAAATCCAGTTGGCGGCCGGTCACGAGTGGTGTTCCCCAGGGCTCAGTGTTGGGGCCAGTCCTGTTCAACATCTTCATTGATGATCTGGATGAGGGGATCGAGTGCACCCTCACTAAGTTTGCAGATGACACCAAGTTGGGTGGAAGTGTGGATCTGCTGGAGGGTAGGAAGGCCTTGCAGAGGGACCTGGACAGGCTGGACCGATGGGCCGAGGCCAACTGTAGGAGGTTCAACAAGGCTCAGTGCCGGGTCCTGCACTTGGGTCACAACAACCCCGTGCAACGCTACAGGCTGGGGGAGGAGTGGCTGGAGAGCTGCCTGGCAGAAAAGGACCTGGCGTTTTGGTTGACAGCCACCTGAACATGAGCCAGCAGTGTGCCCAGGTGGCCAAGAGGGCCAACGGCATCCTGGCCTGTATCAAGAATAGTGTGGCCAGCAGGACCAGGGAGGTGATGGTGCCCCTGTACTCAGCATTGGTGAGGCTGCACCTCGAGTACTGTGTTCAGTGTTGGGCCCCTCACTACAAGAAGGACATCAAGGTGCTGGAGCGTGTCCAAAGAAGGGCAATGAAGTTGGTGAAGGGTCTAGAGCACAAGTCTTATGAGGAGCGGCTGAGAGAGCTGGGGTTGTTTAGTCTGGAGAAGAGGAGGCTGAGGGGAGGCCTTATTGCTCTCTACAAATACCCGAAAGGAGGTTGTAGCAAGGTGGGGGTTGGTCTCTTCTCCCTGGTAACAAGTGATAGGATGAGAGGAAACGTCCTCAAGCTGCGCCAGGGGAGGTTTAGGTTAGACATTAGGAAAAACTTCTTCACTGAGACGGTGGTCAAGCATTGGAACAGGCTGCCCAGGGAAGTGATTGAGTCTCCATCCCTGGAGGTAATTAAAGAACGGATAGATACAGTGCTCGAGGACATGGTATAGATGGACTTGGCAGTGCTAGGTTAACGGTTGGACTCGATGATCTTAAGGGTCTTTTCCAACCTTGACAATTCTGTGACTCTATGATTCTATGATTCTGTGCTGGGTCTGTGCCATGGATAATCCCTGGGAATAAGTCCCAGGGGTATTCCTTGTGCTGGAAATGCCTGGGATCATCTCTAGCCAAGAGATGGTTGCAAATATTTTGAGGAGGGGAAGAAAAAAAATGGAGAACATGTTTTTTTTTTTTTTTCCAAAGCTTTCACTTTTCCTCTCTCTAAAGTACTCACTCATCAGCCCTTTTGTCTTTTCCCTGGGCAGGGTGTCCTGGTTGCAGGACTCAGGACCTTTGCTATGGTCCAAGAGTGATTCCACAGCAAAGGAGTGGTGTTTGCTGCTTGCAGATCCATCTTCCAGCTGGACATTGATGAGTTATGGCTGCGGGAGCTTGTGTTCCCCACAGGGATTATCCCTGGTGAGAAGGCAACAGCCACCCTCCGCTTTTCCTCTCCAGCTCTAGGGGATCATGGGTTGCATGCCCCCTGTTCCTTGCGAAGGGCTGGGAGAAGTAGACATTTGCTGCCAAAGGTCGGGGGACAGCTTGAGCTCTGCCAACACAAATGACTCCCAAGAGCTGATTCTATAAACTACCTTTCCTCTACAATTTTGCTATGAATCTTGCATGGAAATGTGGCCTGCTGTGGCAGTGATGACGTTCCTCCTCCTTGCAGATGATGTCAAGATCGAGCCGCTGAACTACAAGCTACGATCATGAGCCACCTCCTTCCCGTGGCCTGTTGTGGATACCTGTGTGCAAGAGTGTCACCTGAGAGCAAGGGGACAGCCAGGTTCTTTAGGGATATTTGGCAGAATGATCACGGCACTAAATTGTAGTTAAAATTCAGCTTATTTTCTTAACAGGATCTATGATTAGCATAGCACTGAATTTATGATTAGAATAGCACAGGATTTCTACGAGCAGAATCAATGTAGTACAATTTATAAGTAGCGTAATACAGAATTTATAATACAACTTAACTTATGATTTCTAATGACCTGATCCTAACCTAACTTAACTTCTGATTTCTAATCATCTGGACCCTCTGCAGATTGGGTCAAATCTTAATACAGGGTTTGCTGTATCAACATAACGTCATAATCATGACTCGAAAAGTGTGTAAAAGAATAGGGGTCACTCATTCAGACTCGAACGAGCAGACCATGGTGGAGGCATCCTTGGCCACAGGAGGGTCACAGGTCTCAGTGTCCTGCAGCAGTTCAGTCCAAGGTCCCCCTTAGGACTTGTAAATACTGATTTGTAAGCAGTGCTCTGTCTCTAAAACAAGGAAGCAACAAGAGGACACAGGAGGAAAGGCAGAAGGAAGCCACAGGAGGCAAGGAAAGCAAACAAAAATAGGAGGAGACAACAGATGAAACAAGAGGGCACAGGAGGCAAGAAGAGGAGGAGAAGAGGCAATAAGAGCCCAGAGAAGGAAACAGGAGAAGGAAAAAAGGAGGCAAGGAGAAGGACAAAGCAGGACCCAGGAGGTAAGGGAGGAGAGGCGACAAGAGGACACAGAAGGAGAAGGAGGAGGAGGCAACAGGAGGTGAAAAAAGAAAAACTGAAAAGAGAGAGAGACAAAAAACAAGGGGGAAAGAAGCATGAGGAAAGAAGAGGAAATAGAAGGAATAGAGAGCTAAGGAGGCACAAAGGAGTGAAAAGGAGAAGGAGAAAGAGAGAAATGAGGAAGAGGCAGAGGGAGAAAATGAAGGGACATAAAAGGAGGCAATGGGAGAAAACAGGAGAAGGAGAGAGAAAAGAGAGCAGGGCATATCAGAGTAGATATGAGGAAGAGGAACAGGAAGATGAGAAAGAAAAGGCAAGGAGGAGGAGAAGTAGGCAACAGGATGCAAGTGGAGAGGAAGAGGAGGCGACAGGAGGCTGCAGAGGAGAGAAGGAAAAAGGCACATGAGGCAACGGAGGGAAGAGGAGGCAAGAGAGTGCAACAGCAGGAGAAAAGGAGTAGGAGATAAAGAAGGAAGGAGGGAGGCAAGAGGAGTGAAAGGGAGGCAAGAAGAAGAAGAAGAAGAGAGCAAGAGGAAGCCACAGCAAGAAAATGAAGGTAATGCAGAGTCAAAAGGAAGCAACAGGAAGAAAAAGAGAAGAGGCAACAGGATGCCGTAAGGCCAAGAGGAGGGAAAGGGGATGCAAAAGAAAAGGAGTCAGAGGAGTCAGGGGAGGAGAAAGGAGGCAACAGGAGTCAATGGAGCAACAGAAGACAAGTTGGGGTAGGGGGAGACAACTGCAGGCAAGCAGGCAGCAGCAGGAGGCAAATGGAAAGGGTGTCTTCCCTTCTTGTGCCTCCTCTTGCCTTTTAGCTGCTCCGGCCCACATGCTCCAGTCTGCTGCTGTTGCCTCCTGCTGCCTCCTCTTGCCTTCTCCTTCTCCTCTTCCTCCTCTTCTTCCTTTCCTTTGCCTACATTATTCTCCTCCTCCACTTTCCTCCTTTTTTCCTCCTTCCCTCCTGCTCTTGCAACCTCTTGCGTCTCCTTCTTCTCTTGCCTCCAGCTCCTTCTCCTCATTTTGCTTCTTTCTCTTGCCTCTTCCTCTTCCTTTTTCTGCCTCGTTGCCCTTCCTCCTCTTGCCTCATATTCGCATCCTCCTGTTAACTCCTGTCACTTCCTCCTCCACCTGTTCCCCTCCTCTCCTCCGGTTGCCTTCTCCTGTGTCCTCTAGCCTGCTTTTCCGCATCCTCTTCTGTCGCCTAGTATTGCCCTTGCCTCTTGCCTCTACTCCTCACTGCCTCCTCATTTCCTCCTAGTGCTTCCTCCTCCACCTCTCTGTCTTCTTTTCCTCCTATTCTTATTTCTGCCTTTTTGCCACCTCCTCCTCTTCTTCTCTTCTATTGCCTCCTCTTGCCTCCTGTTGCCTCTGTTCTCTCCTCCTCTTGCCTCCTGTCTCCTCTCCTCTCCCTTCTCTTGCCTTTCCTTGCCTGCTGTTCCTTCATTCTCCTCTTACCTCCTGCTTCCCTCCTGAGGTAAAGTGAATATGAGGAGGGAGGAGGAGGCAAGAGAAAAATAAGGCAGTAACAGTGGCAAGAAGAGAAAAAGGAAGAGGATAGAAGAAGGAAGAGGAGGAGGAAGCAAAAGGAGATAAGAAGATGATGAGAAACTGAGGCAAGGGAAGCAAGAGAAGACACAAAGAGTTGAGGGAGAAGAGGCTACGAGGTGAGATAAAGACAGTCAACAGGAGGAAAAGAAAGCAAGAGGGAGATTAGAGGCAAAGGTAGCAGGAGGCAAAAGGAGGCAAAAGGAAGAGGAGGAGGCAAGAGGAGGAGGAGGAGGCAAGAGGAGGCAATGAGTCAGGGAAAAATGGAGGCAAGAATAGGACACAGCAGGACACAGGAAGTATAGGAGAGGAAGCAAGAGGAGGTAAGAGAAAAGAAGGAGGACGAGGCAAGAAGAGGCAAGAGGAGAAAAAGGAGGAAGGAACAGGATGTCATAGGAGGCAACAGTAGGGGAGGCAGCAATAGGAGGCATGGAGACAGCAGGAGAAGGAAAGGAGGAAAAGAGGACATAAGAGGAGGTAGTATGAGGAAGAAGACGGGGAGCAGGAGAAATGGAGAAATGGATGGAAGAAGAAGAAAAAGGAGAAGGAGGAAGAGGCAAGAGGAGCCCAGAGATGGAATGAGAGTCTGTACGAGAATGCAGAGGAAAAGAAGGAAGGGCAACAGGGGGCAAGGAGAGGCAAGAGGAGGAGGAGGAAACAGAGGCAAAACGAGTCAAGAGAAGGCATGGGAGGAGAAGGAGGAGGCAAGAGGAGAAAAGAGGAGGGAAGAAGAGGCCAGGATGACACAGAAGTAAAGGAGGGGGCGGCAAAAAGAAGCAGAAAAAGAGAGAAAGGAGGAGACAAGAGGATGCCACATGATGTAAGGAGAGTCAATAGGAGGAGGAGGTGGCTGAAACATGAGGCATAAAGCTAATGGTAAAAGAGGAGGCAAGAGGAGGTCAGTGTAGGACAGAAGGCAAAAGAAGGAGGAGGCAGGAGGAGACACCAAAAAGCGGAAAAGGAGGAGGCAATTGAAGGCAAGAGGAGGCAGGAGTAGAGAAGAGGAGGAAAGAGGAGAAGGAGACAAGAGGAGGCAACAGGAGAGAAAAGGAGAAGGAGTGGGAGAAGAAAGCACAATGTAACAGCTGGTGAAATGAAGAAGAGGAATGAGAGGTGAAAAATGAAAATGCAAGAGGAAGGAGAGAAGCAGGTAAGAGTAGTCAGGAGGAGGGAGGAGGAGAGAACAGGAGGATGCAGAGGAAGAGAAGGAAAAAGGCACCTGACGCAAAGGAAGAAAAAGGAGGCAGCAGGATGCCCCAGGAGGCAAGAGGAGGAGGCAAAAAGAGGAGGCAAGAGGAGGCCAGAGCAGGAGGCAGAAGGAAAAAGGAGGAGGCAAGAGGAGGCAAGCAAAAGCGAAAAAGGAGGAGACAGGAATATGCGAGCTGAGGTTGCAGGAGGCAATAGGAGAAGGAGGAAGAGGCAATGGGCGAGAGCAGGAGGAGGGCAAAAGAGGAGGCAAGAGGAGGTCAGAGGTTTATGAGGAATTGACCTCTAATGGTCAATGGAATATGGCGCATCATGATTCGAGTTCCTTATAGTCCCAACATACTATATCCTATACCTACTAAATCAGCCCTCGACACAAGCTCCGCCGCGATGGCCTCTCCTTCTCCCAGGGTCCGGCTCTC